>NC_069502.1:801445807-801713307 GCF_027579735.1 Bombina bombina | reverse complement strand
GATGTTTTTTTGCGCCAAAAGTGTCGGCGTTCCGGATGTGGCGTCATTTTTGGCGCTAAAAGCATTTAGGCGCCAAATAATGTGGGCGTCTTTTTTGGCGCTAAAAAATAAGGGCGTCACTATTGTCTCCACATTATTTAAGTCTCATTATTTATTGCTTCTGGTTGCTAGAAGCTTGTTCACTGGAATTCTTTCCCATTCCTGAAACTGTCATTTAAGGAATTTGATCAATTTTGCTTTATATGTTGTTTTTTCTATTACATATTGCAAGATGTCCCAGATTGGCACTGAGTCAGAAGATACTACTGGAAAATCGCTGCCTGGTGCTGGATCTACCAAAGCTAAGTGTATCTGCTGTAAACTTATGGTAGCTGTTCCTCCAGCTGTTGTTTGTATTGAATGTCATGACAAACTTGTTAATGCAGATAATATTTCCTTTAGTAATGTTACATTACCTGTTGCTGTTCCGTCAACATCTAATACTCAGAGTGTTCCTGTTAATATAAGAGATTTTGTTTCTAAATCCATTAAGAAGGCTATGTCTGTTATCCCTCCTTCTAGTAAGCGTAAAAAGTCTTTTAAAACTTCTAATTTTTCAGATGAATTTTTAAGTGAACATCATCATTCTGATTCTGATAATGTTTCCTCTGGTTCAGAGGATTCTGTCTCAGAGGTTGATGCTGATAAATCTTTATATTTATTCAAAATGGAATTTATTCGTTCTTTACTTAAAGAAGTCTTAATTGCATTAGAAATAGAGGATTCTGGTCCTCTTGATACTAAATCTAAACGTTTAAATAAGGTTTTTAAATCTCCTGTAGTTATTCCAGAAGTTTTTCCTGTCCCTGATGCTATTTCTGAAGTAATCTCCAGGGAATGGAATAATTTGGGTAATTCATTTACTCCTTCTAAGCGTTTTAAGCAATTATATCCTGTGCCATCTGACAGATTAGAGTTTTGGGACAAAATCCCTAAAGTTGATGGGGCTGTCTCTACTCTTGCTAAGCGTACTACTATTCCTACGGCAGATAGTACTTCCTTTAAGGATCCTTTAGATAGGAAAATTGAATCCTTTCTAAGAAAAGCTTACTTATGTTCAGGTAATCTTCTTAGACCTGCTATATCTTTAGCGGATGTTGCTGCAGCTTCAACCTTTTGGTTAGAAGCTCTAGCGCAACAAGTAACAGATCATAATTCTCATAGCATTGTTAATCTTCTTCAACATGCTAATAACTTTATTTGTGATGCCATTTTTGATATCATTAGAGTTGATGTCAGGTATATGTCTCTAGCTATTATAGCTAGAAGAGCTCTATGGCTTAAAACTTGGAATGCTGATATGTCTTCCAAGTCAACATTGCTTTCCCTTTCCTTCCAGGGTAATAAATTATTTGGTTCTCAGTTGGATTCTATTATCTCAACTGTTACTGGAGGGAAAGGAACTTTTTTACCACAGGATAAAAAATCTAAAGGTAAATTTAGGTCTAATAATCGTTTTTGTTCCTTTCGTCACAATAAGGAACAAAAGTCTGATCCTTCATCCACAGGAGCGGTATCAGTTTGGAAACCATCCCCAGTCTGGAATAAATCCAAGCCTTTTAGAAAACCAAAGCCAGCTCCCAAGTCCACATGAAGGTGCGGCCCTCATTCCAGCTCAGCTGGTAGGGGGCAGATTACGTTTTTTCAAGGAAATTTGGATCAATTCAATTCACAATCTTTGGATTCAGAACATTGTTTCAGAAGGGTACAGAATTGGCTTCAAGATAAGGCCTCCTGCAAAGAGATTTTTTCTTTCCCGTGTCCCAGTAAATCCAGTGAAGGCTCGAGCATTTCTGAAATGTGTTTCAGATCTAGAGTTGGCTGGAGTAATTATGCCAGTTCCAGTTCTGGAACAGGGGCTGGGGTTTTATTCAAATCTCTTCATTGTACCAAAGAAGGAGAATTCCTTCAGACCAGTTCTGGATCTAAAAATATTGAATCGTTATGTAAGGATACCAACATTCAAAATGGTAACTGTAAGGACTATTCTGCCTTTTGTTCAGCAAGGGCATTATATGTCCACAATAGATTTACAGGATGCATATCTGCATATTCCGATTCATCCGGATCACTATCAGTTTCTGAGATTCTCGTTCCTAGACAAGCATTACCAGTTTGTGGCTCTGCCGTTTGGCCTAGCAACAGCTCCAAGAATTTTTACAAAGGTTCTCGGTGCCCTTCTGTCTGTAATCAGAGAACAGGGTATTGTGGTATTTCCTTATTTGGACGATATCTTGGTACTTGCTCAGTCTTCACATTTAGCAGAATCTCATACGAATCGACTTGTGTTGTTTCTTCAAGATCATGGTTGGAGGATCAATTTACCAAAAAGTTCATTGATTCCTCAGACAAGGGTAACCTTTTTGGGTTTCCAGATAGATTCAGTGTCCATGACTCTGTCTCTGACAGACAAGAGACGTCTAAAATTGATTTCAGCTTGTCGAAACCTTCAGTCACAATCATTCCCTTTGTTAGCCTTATGCATGGAAATTCTAGGTCTTATGACTGCTGCATCGGACGGGATCCCCTTTGCTCGTTTTCACATGCGACCTCTTCAGCTCTGTATGCTGAACCAATGGTGCAGGGATTACACAAAGATATCTCAATTGATATCCTTAAAACCGATTGTACGACACTCTCTGACGTGGTGGACAGATCACCATCGTTTAGTTCAGGGGGCTTCTTTTGTTCTTTCGACCTGGACTGTAATTTCAACAGATGCAAGTCTGACAGGTTGGGGAGCTGTTTGGGGGTCTCTGACAGCACAAGAGGTTTGGGAATCTCAGGAGGTGAGATTACCAATCAATATTTTGGAACTCTGTGCAATTTTCAGAGCTCTCCAGTCATGGCCTCTTCTAAAGAGAGAATCGTTCATTTGTTTTCAGACAGACAATGTCACAACTGTGGCATACATCAATCATCAAGGAGGGACTCACAGTCCTCTGGCTATGAAAGAAGTATCTCAAATACTGGTATGGGCAGAATCCAGCTCCTGTCTAATTTCTGCGGTTCATATCCCAGGTATAGACAATTGGGAAGCGGATTATCTCAGTCGCCAAACGTTACATCCGGGTGAATGGTCTCTTCACCCAGAGGTATTTCTTCAGATTGTTCAAATGTGGGGACTTCCAGAAATAGATCTGATGGCTTCTCATCTAAACAAGAAACTTCTCAGGTATCTGTCCAGATCCAGGGATCCTCAAGCGGAAGCAGTGGATACATTGTCACTTCCTTGGAAGTATCATCCTGCCTATATCTTTCCGCCTCTAGTTCTTCTTCCAAGAGTAATCTCCAAGATTCTGAAGGAATGCTCGTTTGTTCTGCTGGTGGCTCCAGCATGGCCTCACAGGTTTTGGTATGCGGATCTTGTCCGAATGGCCTCTTGCCAACCATGGACTCTTCCGGTAAGACCAGACCTTCTGTCACAAGGTCCTTTTTTCCATCAGGATCTCAAATCCTTAAATTTAAAGGTATGGAGATTGAACGCTTGATTCTTAGTCAAAGAGGTTTCTCTGACTCTGTGATTAATACTATGTTACAGGCTCGTACATCTGTATCTAGAAAGATATATTATCGAGTTTGGAAGACTTACATTTCTTGGTGTCTTTCTTATCATTTTTCCTTGCATTCTTTTAGAATTCCGAGAATTTTACAGTTTCTTCAGGATGGTTTGGATAAAGGTTTGTCGGCAAGTTCCTTGAAAGGACAAATCTCTGCTCTTTCTGTTCTTTTTCACAGAAAGATTGCTAATCTTCCTGATATTCATTGTTTTGTACAAGCTTTGGTTCTTATAAAACCTGTTATTAAGTCAATTTCTCCTCCTTGGAGTTTGAATTTGGTTCTGGGGGCTCTTCAAGCTCCTCCGTTTGAACCTATGCATTCATTGGACATTAAATTACTTTCTTGGAAAGTTTTGTTTCTTTTGGCCATCTCTTCTGCTAGAAGAGTTTCTGAATTATCTGCTCTTTCTTGTGAGTCTCCTTTTTTGATTTTTCATCAGGATAAGGCGGTGTTGCGAACTTCTTTTACATTTTTACCTAAGGTTGTGAATTCTAACAACATTAGTAGAGAAATTGTGGTTCCTTCATTGTGTCCTAATCCTAAGAATTCTAAGGAGAGATCATTGCATTCTTTGGATGTGGTTAGAGCTTTGAAATATTATGTTGAAGCTACTAAGAATTTCCGAAAGACTTCTAGTCTATTTGTTATCTTTTCCGGTTCTAGGAAAGGTCAGAAGGCCTCTGCCATTTCTTTGGCATCTTGGTTGAAATCTTTAATTCATCATGCTTATGTCGAGTCGGGTAAAACTCTGCCTCAAAGGATTACAGCTCATTCTACTAGGTCAGTGTCTACTTCCTGGGCATTTAGGAATGAAGCTTCGGTTGATCAGATTTGCAAAGCAGCAACTTGGTCTTCTTTTACTTTTACTAAATTCTACCATTTTGATGTGTTTTCTTCTTCTGAAGCAGTTTTTGGTAGAAAAGTACTTCAGGCAGCTGTTTCAGTTTGATTCTTCTGCTTATAATTTCAGTTTTTTTTCATTATAAGATTTAAACTTTATTTTTGGGTGTGGATTATTTTCAGCGGAATTGGCTGTCTTTATTTTATCCCTCCCTCTCTAGTGACTCTTGCGTGGAAGATCCACATCTTGGGTAGTCATTATCCCATACGTCACTAGCTCATGGACTCTTGCTAATTACATGAAAGAAAACATAATTTATGTAAGAACTTACCTGATAAATTCATTTCTTTCATATTAGCAAGAGTCCATGAGGCCCACCCTTTTTGTGGTGGTTATGATTTTTTTGTATAAAGCACAATTATTCCAATTCCTTATTTTTTATGCTTTCTAGTTGCCTGCCATGGCATCTTCCTCTAAGACCAGAATTTCTGTCTCATGGTCTCTTTTTCCATCCAGATCTAAAATCTCTGAACTTAATGGTGTGCAGATTGAACGACTAGTTCTCAGTAGATATGTGCGGTTCGGTTCGATTCGGAAATTCGGAAAATTCGGCGATTTGGATCGAACCGAATTTCCGAATTAAAATTTTGCCGAATTTTCTGAATCTAATCAAATCGATTCGTAAATTCGGATGGCAATTGGATTACACTAGTATTGTACAGTATGTTAGGTTAACACCTAATATACAGTATAATACTAGTCTAATCCCACCTAACACTTACCTAAATGCCGAATTTCCGAACCGAATTGAACCGAATTGAACCGAATCGAACAAATCCAGCCAAATTTCTTTGAATCCGAATGAATTTGAAACGAATCCGAAACGAATCGATTAAAAATTTTCCGAATTCGAATCGATCCGAACCGAACTTCGAAAAATTCTGAATCGATCCGAACCGAACCAAATTTTTTCGCCATGCACATGTCTAGTTCTCAGTCACACAGGTTTGCCCGACTTAGTGAATAACACCATGATTCAGGCACGAAAACCTATCTCAAGGAAAATCTATTGCAATGTTTGGAATACGTATTTTTCCTGGCATTCCTTTCAAATTCCTAGACTTATTCAGTTTCTTCAAGATGGTTTAGATAAGGGTTTATCTGCCAGAACTTTGAAAGGTCAAATTTCTGCACTTTCTGTGATGTTTCACAGAAAATATGCTCATCTTCCAGACAGTCAGTGTTTTGTTTAGGCTTTAATTTGTATTAGACATGTGCATTTTGTTTTGGATGAATTTACGAATCCGCACATCCCGAAAAATTCCGAAAATAAATAAGTTTCTGAATTTTCGGATCCATTATTCATATTCTGAATTATTAATTGTTCCTAATGTAAACCAGACATCGGCGACACTAACTCTAAGTCTAAATAATTAAATAAAGCTATTTACCCCTAAACCGCCATTCTCCGACATCGCCGACACTAACTAAATCTATTAACCCCCAAAGTGCACTTCCCCAATATCGCGGACACTAGCTAAATAAAGCTGTTAACCCCTAAACCACCATTCCGAAACATCGCCGACACACACTAAACATATTAACCCCTAAACTGCCGTTTCCAAACATCTCAAACACTAACTAAACCTATTAACCCCTAAACTGCCATTACCAAACATCGCCAGCACTAACTAAACCTATTAACCCCTAAACCGTCATTTCCAAATATCCTCAAAACCAACTAAACCCATTAACCCCTAAACCACCGGCCCCCACATCGCAACAACCTAAATTAAACTATATTAACCCCTAAACCTAACACCCCCTAACTTAACATAATTTAAATAGAGCTAAATCAAAGTTACAATTATTAAATAAATAATATTTAAAACTAAATACAAACTTACCTGTGAAATAAAATCAAAGCTAGCTACAATATAACTAATAGTTATATTGTAGCAAACTTACACCTAGATTACGAGTTTTGCGTTAGGAGCTATGCGGTGCTAACGAGCAGTTTTTTCTCACCGCTCACTTACATACAGCGCTGGTAATACGAGTTTTCGTAAATCAGCAGTGAGCTGGTGTAACGTGCTCGTGCACGATTTCCCCATAGGAATCAACAGGGAGAGCCGGCTGAAAAAAAGTCTGCAAAAAAGCAGTGTATAACTCACTAACGCAGCCCCATTGATTCCTATGAGGAAATAAAATTTAAACCTAACACCCTAACATGAACCCCGAGTCTAAACACCCCTAATCTTACACCTATTAACCCCTAATCTGCCGCCCCAACATCGCCAACACCTATATTATACTTATTAACCCCTAATCTGCCGCTCCAGACACCGCCGCCACCTACATTATACTTATGAACCCCTAATCTGCTGCCCCCAACATCGCCGCCACCTACATTATATTTATTAACCCCTAATCTGCCGCCCCCAATGTCGCCACCACCTACCTACACTTATTAACCTCTAATCTGCCGCCACCACTATAATAAACATATTAACCCCTAAACCGCTGCACTCCCGCCTCACAAACATTAGTTAAATATTATTAACCCCTAATCTGCCATCCCTAACATCGCTGCCACCTACCTACATTTATTAACCCCTAATCTTCCGCCCCCAACGTCGCCGCCACTATATTAAAGTTATTAACCCCTAAACCTAAGTCTAACCCTAAACCTAACACCCACTAACTTAAATAGAATTTAAATAAATCTAAATAAATCTAAATAAATATTCCTATCATTAACTAAATTATTCCTATTTAAAACTAAACACTTACCTATAAATTAAACCCTAAACTAGCTACAATATAACTAATAGTTACATTGTAGCTAGCTTAGGGTTTATTTTTATTTTACAGGCAAGTTTGTATTTATTTTAACTAGGTAGAATAGTTACTAAATAGTTGTTAACTATTTAATAACTACCTAGCTATAATAAAGACAAATTTACCTGTAAAATAAAACCTAACCTAAGTTACACTAACACCTAACACTACACTATAATTAAATAAATTAACTAAATTAAATACAATTACCTAAATTAAATGACATTAGCTCAAGTACAAAAAACCCCACAAAATTACAGAAAATAATAAACAAATTACAGAAATTTAAACTAATTACACCTAAACTAATAGCCCTATTAAAATAAAAAAATCCCACCCAAAATAAAAAAAAAACCCTAGCCTAAACTAAACTACCAATAGCCCTTAAAAGGGCCTTTTGCAGGGCATTTCCCCAAAGTAATCAGCTCTTTTACCTGTAAAAAAAAAAAAATACAAAACAACCCCCCCCCCAACAGTAAAACCCACCACCCAAACAACCAACCCCCCAAATAAAATACTGAAAAAGGCATTTGGATGGGCATTGCCCTTTAAAGGGCAGTTAGCTTTTTGCGGCCCAAAGTCCCTAACCTAAAAATAAAACCCACCCAATACACCCTTAAAAAAACCTAATACTAACCCCCTGAAGATCAACTTACCGAGAGACGTCTTCATCCAAGCTGGGCGAAGTGGTCCTCCAGACGGGCAGAAGTCTTCATCCAGACGGCATCTTCTATCTTCATCCATCCGGAGCGGAGCGGGTCCATCTTCAAGACATCCGACGTGGAGCATCTTCTTCATCTTCTAAAACAGAATGAAGGTACCTTTAAGTGACGTCATCCAAGATGGCATCCCTTAGATTCCAATCTTAAGGTAGAAAAAATCCTATTGGCTGATGCAATCAGCCAATAAGTTTGAAGCTCAATCCTATTGGCATATCCAATTAGACAATAGAATGCAAACTCAATCCTATTGGCTGATTGGATCAGCCAAAAGGATTGAACTTCAATCCTATTGGCTGATTGCATCAGCCAATAGGTTTTTCCTACCTTAATTCCGATTGGCTGATAGAATTCTATCAGCCAGTCGGAATCTAAGGGATGCCATCTTGGATGACATCACTTAAAGGTACTTTCATTCTGTTTTAGTTGTCGGATGAAGAGGATGCTCCGCGTCGGATGTCTTGAAGATGGACCCGCTCTGCGCCAGATGGATGAAGATAGAAGATGCCGTCTGGATGAAGACTTCTGCCTGTCTGGAGGATCACTTCTGCCTGGCTTGGATGAAGACTTCTGCCCGTCTGGAGGACCACTTCGCCCGGCTTGGATGAAGACGTCTCCCGGTAAGTCGATCTTCAGGGGGTTAGTGTTAGGTTTTTTTAAGGGGGTATTGGGTGGGTTTTATTTTTAGGTTAGGGACTTTGGGCCGCAGAAGAGCTAACTGCCCTTTTAAGGGCAATGCCCATCCAAATGCCCTTTTCAGGGCAATGGGGAGCTTAGGTTTTTTTAGATAGTATTTTATTTGGGGGGTTGGTTGTGTGGGTCATGGGTTTTACTGTTGAGGGGTTGTTTGTATTTTTTTTACAGGTAAAAGAGCTGATTACTTTGGGGCAATGCCCCGCAAAAGGCCGTTTTAAGGGCTGTTGGTAGTTTAGTTTAGGCTAGGGTTTTTATTTTTATTTTGGGGGGGCTTTTTTTATTTTAATAGGGCTATTAGATTAGGTGTAATTAGTTTAAATTTCTGTAATTTGTTTATTATTTTCTGTAATTTAGTGTTTGTTTGTTTGTTGAAGATTAGGGGTTAATAATATTTAACTAATGTTTGCGAGGCGGGAGTGCGGCGGTTTAGGGGTTAATATATTTATTATAGTGGCGGCGGCGTTGGGGGCAGCAGATTAAGGGTTAATAAATATAGGTAGGTGTCGGCGACATTAGAGGCGGCAGATTAGGGGTTAATAACTATAATGTAGGTGTCGGCGATGTTGGGGCAGCAGATTAGGGGTTCATAAGTATAATGTAGGTGATGGCGGTGTCCGGAGCGGCAGATTAGGGGTTCATAAATATAATGTAGGTGGCGGCGGTATCCAGAGCAGCAGATTAGGGGTTAAAAATTTTATTTTAGTATTTGCGATGCGGGAGGGCCTCGGTTTAGGGGTTAATAGGTAGTTTATGGGTGCTAGTGTACTTTTTAGCACTTTAGTTATGAGTTTTATGTTACGGCGTTATACCATAAAACTCTTTACTACTGACTTTAAAATGCGGTAGGACTCTTGACAGGAGAGGGTCTACCGCTCACTTTTTGGCCTCCCAGGACAGACTCGTAATACCGGCGCTATGGAAGTCCCATAGAAAAAAGACTTTATGAAGTTTACATAAGTCGTTTTGCGTTAAGGCCAAAGAAGTGTGCGGTGACCCTAAACCTTCAAGACTCGTAATACCAGCGGGCATTAAAATAGCAGCGTTAGGACCTCTTAACGCTGCTTTTTTACCCTAACGCACAACTTGTAATCTAGTCGTTAGGTTTTACTTTTATTTCACAGGTAATTTTGTATTTATTTTAACTTGGTATACAAGTTAATAAATAGTTATTAACTATTTACTAACTACCTAGTTTAAGTTAAATACAAACTTACCTGTGAAATAAAAGTAAAACCTAAGCTGCCTTACATTAAATTTAACATTACAAAAAAAACTAACATTACAAAAATTAAATAACACTAAAATTACAAAAAATAAAAAAAGCTACCATTACAAAAAATAACAAACGAAATTATCCAAAACAATAAAAATTATTCCTATTCTAATACACCGTTTAAAAACCAAAAAAAAACAAAACCAAAAAAACACCACACCAACATTGCCCTAAAGTTAACAGCTCTTTTGCTACAAAATAGAAACAAACACCCCCTAACATTACAAACCCCCAGACACCCCAAACCCACAAAATAAAAAAACTTAACTAAAAAAACCTAATCTACCAAATGCCCTGAAAATGACATTTGTAGGGACATTGCCCTTAAAAGGGCATTCAGCTCTTTTAAGATTGCCCATTAGCCCTAATCTAAAAAAAAAAAACACTCCAAAAAAACCTTAAAAAAACCCTAACACTAACCCCTCTTTAGGTACTTACAGTTTCTAAAGTGCGGCTATAATGATCTTCATCCCAGCGGCTCAATCTTCATCCATCGAGAGACCGGCATCTTCTTCATCCCTGCAGAGGCGGAGCGGTCGATGTGTGGAGACAGAGATCCATCTTCATCCAGGCGGCTCCATCTTCATCCATCGAGGGACCGGCATCTTCTTCATCCCTGCGGAGGCGGAGATCCAGGCGGAGGTCTAACGATCCAATGTGGAGGTCCTTTTCATGCGATTGTCCGCCGCACACTGAGGATTCAAATGCAATGTACCCCCTTTTTTTACTGGGGATACCATTGCATGCCTATTGACAGAAAATTTTAAATCAGCCAATAGGAATTAGAGCTGCTTAAATAATATTGGTTGTTCAAATCAGCCAGTAGGAATTAAGCAGCTCTCATTACTATTGGCTGATTCAAATTTTGAACAGCCAATAGGATTTTAAGGGGTACCTTGCATTTGAATCCTCAGTGGACTGAGGACAATCGCATGAAGAGGACCTCCACATTGGAACGATGGACCTACATCTGGACCTCCGCCTCCACAGGGATGAAGAAGATGCCGGTCCCTCGATGGATGAAGATGGAGCTGCTGGGATGAAGATCGTTCAAGCCGGACTTCAGCAGCTATGAGTACCTAAAGAGGGATTAGTGTTAGGTTTTTTTAAGGTTTTTTTGGGGTGTTTTTTTTTTTAGATTAGGGCTAATAGGCAATCTTAAAAGAGCTGAATGCCCTTTTAAGGGCAATGTCCTTTTCATGAGCTGAATGCCCTTTTAAGGGCAATGCCCTTTTCAGAGCAATGGGTAGATTATTAGTTAGGTTTTTTATTTTGTGGGTTTGGGGAGGTGAGGGTTTGTAATTTTAGGGGGTGTTTGTTTTTATTTTGTAGCAAAAGAGCTGACTTCTTTAGGGCAATGCCCTACAAAATTGGTAGTTTATCATAGATTAGGGTTCTTTTATTTTGGGGTGGATTTTTTTTTTAAAACGGGGTATTAGAATAGGAATAATTTTTATTATTTTAGATAATTCGTTTGTTATTTTGTGTAATGTTTTTAGACTAGCCATTTTCTATTTTTAATGGGCAGCAAATGAGCTGAATGCCCTTTTAAGGGCAATGCCCATACAAATGTCATTTTCAGGGCAATGGGTAGATTAGGTTTAACTTTATTTTTATTTTGTGGGTTTGGGGGGTGGGGGTTTGTATACTGTTAGGGGGTGTTTGTTTTTCTTTTTTAGCAAAAGAGCTGATTTCTTTAGGGCCATGCCCTAAAAAATGCCATTTTAAGGGCCTACAAAAGGCCCTTGGTAGTTTATTATAGATTAGGTTTTTTTTTTATTTTGGGGTGTTGTTTTTTTTTTTAAACGGGGTATTAGAATAAGAATAGTTTTAATGTTTTGGATAATTTTGTTTGTTATTTTTTGTAATGGTAGTTTTTTTTTATTTTTATAATGTAATGTAAGGTTTTAGTTTAAGACAGCTTAGGTTTTACTTTTATTTCACATGTAAGTTTGTATTTATTTCTCTTGTAAGATGTATCGAGTCCACGGATTCATCCATTACTTGTGGGATATTCTCATTCCCAACAGGAAGTAGCAAAGAGAGCACTCACAGCAGAGCTGTCCATATAGCTCCCCCCTTAACTCCACCCCCCAGTCATTCTCTTTGCCGGCTCTAAGCAATTGGAAGGGTAAAGTGAATGTGGTGACAAAAATGTTAGTTTTATTTTCTCAAGCAAGATTTATTATTTTAAATGGTACTGGTGTGTACTATTTACTCTCTAGCAGAAAGGAGATGAAGATTTCTGCAGGGAGGAGGATGATTTTAGCATGATGTAACTAAAATCCATTGCTGTTCCCACAGAGGACTGAGGAGTGCAGGAAAACTTCAGTTGGGGGGAATGGTTTGCATGTTAAGCTGCAAAAGAGGTATGTTCAGTCATTTTTTCTAGTTAGAGTGATAATTCTAGAAAAGGGCTGACAATATCCCCATGAGGGAAGGGTAAGCTGTATTCAGAAACTATGTATGGGATCACAGGCTTACATATAAAGGGCTAGTTGATACTGGTTGACACAGTTCTGGGCAAACATTTTTTATTAATAGATAACATTTTTTTGAGACACTTTGGAGGTTCCTTTGGGCTTCTTTCAGGGTTTTTTTACCCACAGGGCTATTTTAGATAATATTGTGTGTTCCTTGAGGCCTCACAAACATCGTAGTGAGGTGTGAGGGGCCTAATTTCGCGCCTCAGATGCGCAGTTATTTTGGCAAGCAAAGTTCAGGCTGTTTTACTGGAGGATCCTGCTGAGGTTTGAGGGCATGTAAGAAGTATTTCCCCCACAAATCCGGTCCCTAAGCGCAGGTAGGCGACACAGCAGAGCTGTGGCAGGGTGCTGAACATTTTTAACCGGTCTTTGGCTTCCTAGCAATCCGGTTTGGGCATTAAGGGGTTAATCGATTTTTTTGCTAGTGGTGCAATCTTACTAATGCTTTAGGAAGCTACTGTAAAAATTTCAAAACATTTACTGCTTTTTTACACTGTTTTGCAGAATTTGGGTGCCTTTTTATCTCTTAAAGTAACGTTTTTTCCAAAGTGTGTTTTTACTTGATTAAAGTGATTTCCAAGCCTGCTTGTTTTATTACTAGTCTGTTAAACATGTCTGACACCAAGGATAATCCTTGTTCAATGTGTTTAGAAGCCATGGTGGAACCCCCTCTCAGAATGTGTCCCACTTGTACTGATATGTCTATACACTTTAAAGAACATATTGTTGCACTTAAAAATGTAGCCCAAGATGATTCTCAGACAGAAGGTAATGAGGTTAGGCCATCAACCTCTCCCCAAGTGTCACAACCAGTTACGCCCGCTCAAACGACGCCTAGTACCTCTAGTGCGTCTAATTCGTTTACCTTGCAAGACATGGCGGCAGTTATGAATACTACACTCACAGAGGTATTATCTAAACTGCCTGGATTGCAAGGAAAGCGTGACAGCTCTGGGTTAAGAACAAATGCAGAGCACTCTGACGCTTTAGTAGCCGTATCCGATATACCCTCACAATGCTCTGAAGTAGGGGTGAGGGATTTGCTGTCTGAGGGAGAGATTTCCGATTCAGGAAAGGCACTTCCTCAGACAGATTCAGATATGTCGGCTTTTAAATTTAAACTTGAACACCTCCGCTTATTGCTCAGGGAGGTTTTAGTGACTCTGGACGATTGTGACCCTATTGTGGTTCCAGAGAAATTGTGTAAAATGGATAAGTACCTAGCGGTTCCTGTTTACACTAATGTTTTTCCAGTCCCTAAGAGGATTGCGGATATTGTTACTAGGGAGTGGGATAAACCAGGTATTCCCTTCTCTCCCCCTCCTGTTTTTAAGAAAATGTTTCCCATATCTGACACCATGCGGGACTCGTGGCAGACAATCCCTAAGGTGGAGGGAGCTATTTCTACACTCGCTAAGCGCACAACTATACCAATTGAGGACAGTTGTGCTTTCAAAGACCCTATGGATAAAAAATTGGAGGGTCTCCTTAAGAAAATTTTTGTTCATCAAGGTTTTCTTCTCCAACTGATTGCATGCATTGTTCCTGTAACTACCGCTGCTGCTTTCTGGTTCGAAGCACTGGTAGACGCGCTTCAAAAGGAGACCTCATATGAGGATATTATGAACAGAATTAAGGCTCTTAAACTGGCTAATTCTTTTATCACAGATGCCGCTTTTCAACTAGCTAAATTAGCGGCTAAAAATTCAGGCTTCGCCATTTTAGCACACAGAGCGCTATGGCTGAAGTCCTGGGTGGCCGATGTGTCGTCAAAATCCAAACTTCTGAACATCCATTTCAAAGGAAAGACCCTTTTCGGGCCTGAATTGAAGGAGATTATTTCAGACATCACTGGAGGGAAAGGCCATGCTCTCCCTCAAGACAAGACTTTCAAAATGAGAACCAAACAAAATAATTTCCGTTCCTTTTGAAGCCCCAGGAGCGGCCTCACTTCATCTTCCGCTGCTGCAAAGCAAGAGGGTAACGCTTCCCAACCCAAGTCAGCCTGGAAACCTTACCAGGGTTGGAGCAAGGGTAAACAGGCCAAGAAGCCTGCAGCTGCCTCTAAAACAGCATGAAGGGGTAGCCCCTGATCCGGGACCGGATCTAGTAGGGGGCAGACTCTCTCTCTTTGCTCAGGCGTGGGCAAGAGATGTTCTCGATCCCTGGGCTTTAGAGATTGTGTCCCATTCCTGATCGAGAGAGCACACAGAATTGGGGTACTTAGAGAAAATAGCCCCGCTTCTAGGCCAAGGCCTGTTATTTTTAAGTTTGTTAATTATCAAGACAAGGTTTTATTTCTGAGCTATTGGGGGGTAGTTATCAAGCCGTCTACTTTTCTGGCTTCGCCTGCCCAATACGCCCGCCTAAGCTCGCCTCACATCGCCGCCGCGGACCTGAAAAAATACGCCTAAGTTATCAAATAAAGCTGTCAAAAAGCCGCGGGGCGATGAGCGTTATCACTCATCCGATCTCGCTGCTCTTCGGCTTTTTCCCAGCTTTATTGCTAGCCTGTCACTAAACACCCACACTAAACTACACTGTTCTATCCCTATACCGGCGCCCCCGGAGCCTCCCGCAACTAAATAAAGTTACTAACCCCTAAACCGCCGCTCCTAGACCCTGCCGCAACTCTTATAAATGTATTAACCCCTAAACCGCCGCTCCCGGACACCGCTGCCACCTACAGTATACCTAGTAACCCCTATCCTGCCCCCCCTATACCGTCACCCTCTATTATAAAGTTATTAACCCCTATCCTGCTGATCCCGCACCTCTCCGCAACTAAATAAATAGTTTAACCCCTAAACCGCCGCTCCCTGAACCCGCCGCAACCTATATTAAACCTATTAACCCCTATCCTGCCCCCCTACACCGTCGTCACCTATAATAAATTTATTAACCCCTAATCTGCCTGCCCTACACCGTCGCCCCCTATAATAAATTTATTAACCCCTATCCTGCCCCCCACTACGCCGCCGCCACTGTAATAAAATTATTAACCCCTAAACCTAAGTCTAACCCTAACGCCCCCCTAACTTAAATATTAATTAAATAAATCTAAATAAATTAACTCTTATTAACTAAATGAATCCTATTTAAAACTAAATACTTACCTTTAAAATAAACCCTAATATAGCTACAATATAAATAATAATTATATTCTAGCTATCTTAGGATTTATTTTTATTTTACAGGTACCTTTCAATTTATTTTAACTAGGTACAATAGCTATTAAATAGTTATTAACTATTTAATAGCTTACCTAGCTAAAAGAAACTGAAATTTACCTGTAAAATAAATCCTAACCTAAGTTACAATTACACCTAACACTACACTATACTTTAATAAATTATTCCTATTTAAAAATAAATACTTACCTGTAAAATAAACCCTAAGATAGCTACAATATAATTAAGAATTATATTGTAGCTATCTTAGGATTTATATTTATTTTACAGGTAACTTTGAATTTATTTTAGATAGTTAGAATAGTTATTAAATAGTTATTAACTATTTAATAACTACCTAGCTAAAAGAAATACAAAATTACCTGTAAAATAAATCCTAACCTAAGTTACAATTAAACCTAATACTACACTATCATTAAATTAATTAAATAAACTACCTACAAATAACTACAATTAAATACAATTACATAAACTAACTAAAGTACAAAAAATAAAAAAAGCTAAGTTACAAAAAATAAAAAAATAAGTTACAAACATGTTAAAAATATTACAACAATTTTAAGCTACTTACACCTAATCTAAGCCCCCTAATAAAATAACAAACCCCCCAAAATAAAAAAATGCCCTACCCTATTCTAAATTAAATAAAGTTCAAAGCTCTTTTACCTTACCAGCCCTTAAAAGGGCCATTTGTGGGGGCATGCCCCAAAGAAAACAGCTCTTTTGCCTGTAAAAGAAAAATACAAACCCCCCCCAACATTAAAACCCACCACCCACATACCCCTAATCTAACCCAAACCCCCCTTACAAAAACCTAACACTAATCCCCTGAAGATCATCCTACCTTGTCTTCACTCAGCCGAGCAGCGATGGAACCGAAGTGGACATCCGGAGCGGAAGAAGTTAATCCTCCAAGCGGGGCTGAAGAAATCTTCCATCCGATAAAGTCATCATCCAGGCGGCGCTGAAGAAAAGTCTTCGATCCGGCCGATGTCATCTTCAAAGAGACGCTGAAGAGGTCTTCTATCCGGGCGATGTCATCTTCCAAGCCGGGTCTTGAATCTTCCTCCCGCCGACGCGGAACCTCCTTCTTCACCGACGGACTACGACGAATGAAGGCTCCTTTAAGGGACGTCATCCAAGATGGCGTCCCCTCAAGTCCGATTGGCTGATAGGATTCTATCAGCCAATCGGAATTAAGGTAGGAAAAATCTGATTGGCTGATGGAATCAGCCAATCAGATTGAGCTCGCATTCTATTGGCTGTTCCGATCAGCCAATAGAATGCAAGCTCAATCTGATTGGCTGATCGGATCAGCCAATTGGATTGAACTTGATTCTGATTGGCTGACTCCATCAGCCAATCAGAATATTCCTACCTTAATTCCGATTGGCTGATAGAATCCTATCAGCCAATCGGAATTGAGGGGACGCCATCTTGGATGACGTCCCTTAAAGGAGCCTTCATTCGTCGTAGTCCGTCGGTGAAGAAGGAGGTTCCGCGTCGGCTGGAGGAAGATTCAAGACCCGCCTTGGAAGATGACATCGCCCGGATAGAAGACCTCTTCAGCGCCTCTTTGAAGATGACATCGGCCGGATCAAAGACTTTTCTTCAGCGCCGCCTGGATGATGACTTCATCGGATGGAAGATTTCTTCAGCGCCGCTTGGAGGATTAACTTCTTCCGCTCCGGATGTCCACTTCGGTTCCATCGCTGCTCGGCTGAGTGAAGACAAGGTAGGATGATCTTCAGGGGATTAGTGTTAGGTTTTTGTAAGGGGGGTTGGGTTAGATTAGGGGTATGTGGGTGGTGGGTTTAAATGTTGGGGGGGGTTGTATTTTTCTTTTACAGGCAAAAGAGCTGTTTTCTTTGGGGCATCCCCCCACAAATGGCCCTTTTAAGGGCTGGTAACGTAAAAGAGCTTTGAACTTTATTTAATTTAGAATAGGGTAGGGCATTTTTTTATTTTGGGGGGGTTTGTTATTTTATTAGGGGGCTTAGATTAGGTGTAAGTAGCTTAAAATTGTTGTAATATTTTTAACATGTTTGTAACTTATTTTTTTATTTTTTGTAACTTAGCTTTTTTTATTTTTTGTACTTTAGTTAGTTTATGTAATTGTATTTAATTGTAGTTATTTGTAGGTAGTTTATTTAATTAATTTAATGATAGTGTAGTATTAGGTTTAATTGTAACTTAGGTTAGGATTTATTTTACAGGTAATTTTGTATTTCTTTTAGCTAGGTAGTTATTAAAT
This sequence comes from Bombina bombina, assembly GCF_027579735.1. Taxonomy (NCBI): domain Eukaryota; kingdom Metazoa; phylum Chordata; class Amphibia; order Anura; family Bombinatoridae; genus Bombina; species Bombina bombina. Next base: position 801,695,406 of record NC_069502.1, on the reverse strand, counting down.
AGTTAATAACTATTTAATAACTATTCTAACTATCTAAAATAAATTCAAAGTTACCTGTAAAATAAATATAAATCCTAAGATAGCTACAATATAATTCTTAATTATATTGTAGCTATCTTAGGGTTTATTTTACAGGTAAGTATTTATTTTTAAATAGGAATAATTTATTAAAGTATAGTGTAGTGTTAGGTGTAATTGTAACTTAGGTTAGGATTTATTTTACAGGTAAATTTCAGTTTCTTTTAGCTAGGTAAGCTATTAAATAGTTAATAACTATTTAATAACTATTCTAACTAGCTAAAATAAATACAAAATTACCTGTAAAATAAATATAAATCCTAAGATAGCTACAATATAATTCTTAATTATATTGTAGCTATCTTAGGGTTTATTTTACAGGTAAGTATTTATTTTTAAATAGGAATAATTTATTAAAGTATAGTGTAGTGTTAGGTGTAATTGTAACTTAGGTTAGGATTTATTTTACAGGTAAATTTCAGTTTCTTTTAGCTAGGTAAGCTATTAAATAGTTAATAACTATTTAATAGCTATTGTACCTAGTTAAAATAAATTGAAAATTACCTGTAAAATAAAAATAAATCCTAAGATAGCTAGAATATAATTATTATTTATATTGTAGCTATATTAGGATTTATTTTAAAGGTAAGTATTTAGTTTTAAATAGGATTCATTTAGTTAATAAGAGTTAATTTATTTAGATTTATTTAATTAATATTTAAGTTAGGGGGGGGTTAGGGTTAGACTTAGGTTTAGGGGTTAATAATTTTATTACAGTGGCGGCGGCGTAGTGGGGGGCAGGATAGGGGTTAATAAATTTATTATAGGTGGCGACGGTGTAGGGGGGGCAGATTAGGGGTTATTAAATTTATTATAGGTGGCGACGGTGTGGGGGGGGCAGGTTAGGGGTTAATACATTTAATATAGGTTGCGGCGGGTTCAGGAAGCGGCGTTTCAGGGGTTAATACATTTATTATAGTTGTGGTGGGCTCCGGGAGCGGCGGTTTAGGGGTTAATATGTATAGAGTAGCTTGCGGTGGGCTCCGGGAGCGGCGGTTTAGGGGGTAATAACTTTATTTAGTTGCGGCGGTGTAGGGGGGGACAGATTAGTGGTGTTTAGACTCGGGGTACATGTTAGGGTGTTAGGTGTAGACAGCTCCCATAGGAATCAATGGGATGTCTGTCAGCAGCGAACTTGTACTTTCGCTATGGTCGGTTTGAAAACCAGGTACGCTGGGCCGTAAAAGTGCCGAGCGTACCTGCTAGTTTTTTGATAACTAGCAAAAGTAGTGAGAATGTGCCGCACTTGTGTGCGGAACATCTGGAGTGACGTAAGAATCAATCTGTGTCGGACTGAGTCCGGCGGATCGAAGCTTACGTCACAAAATTCTACTTTTGCCGGTCTCGAGCCTTTGATAACTAAGGCGTATCAGCCTCGCCACAAATACGATGCGGAATTCCAGCGTATTTGAGGTTGACGGCTTGATAACTACCCCCCATTATGTCCTTAATATTAATTCTCATAGAATTTGGATCTTTCAAGATTTTTCTGCGGAAACTAGGGCCAAAAGAAAGGAAATGGCCCCTTTTTTTGATAAATTCCTAAAAGCTGAGTGCAATGTTAGATTGGTGTATCCCGCAAAACTCTTAATTAATAAGGCTGGATTCTCTTATGTAGTGAACAGCAGTGAGGAAGCTTTGTCCCTATGTAAAAAAATGGATATTTTGTGAATAGGTACAAATAAGGGGAATGTATTTGTTATGTTTATAAATAACTTACAGAATGGAGTTGATTGTTTATGCAATGGAGTGTGTTTTTTTTTATTCTGTTATATTTTTTTTTTCCCTTGCTCTCCCTGTCCCCCTTGCCCGCCCTCTCGTATTTATGTTCCCTTAGGGGTTTATGATTTTTTAACAGATTGGGACGTTCAATTAAATCTTTCCTCCGGGGTGTATGTTAGATAATCTCAATTTAGTGTCTTGGAATGTAGGGGGTATAAATTCTCCAATAAAAAGGAAGGCGATAATTAAACACTTGGCGAAACTAAAACCAAATATAGCTTTCTTTCAAGAGACACACCTAAAAGACTCAGAAACCTTGAAACTTCAGACTAACTGGGTAGGGGAGGTTATTTCCTCCCCTTTTAAATCATGCAAAAGAGGAGTTGCTATCCTCTTTAACAAAAATTTGGAATACAAAATAGAAACAATCACACGAGACCAGGAAGGGCGTTTTTTAATTGTAGAAGTCACTGTTAATAAAAGTCGTTATGTATTGTGTAATATCTACGGCCCTAATAAAGTGGATAGGGTATTTTGGGATAAGATGTTATTATATCTCCATAAATTTGTAGGGCAACAACTTATAGTGGCGGGAGATTTTAATTTAGTAGCGGATCCCATTTTAGACAGAGATAAGGAAGTATATATTTTTCCTCGGGATAGGAAGATCCGCATTCTTCAGAAATTTTGCTCGTAATTGGGGTTAATAGATATTTGGCGTAACCAAAACCCAGATTTAAGATCATTTACATGTCTATCCAAAGGGCATCATTCTTTATCAAGGATAGACTTTTTTTGGTCTCAGATAAAATTATTGGCTTGGATTGAAAGGCAGACATTGGAGATATAACAATCTCAGATCATGCTACAATGACATTACTGCTTAATGTAGCACACAGACAAGCTGCCTCTAGTCAAACTGTTTTTTTCCCTAAATATTTAGTAAACGATAGGAATTTTCAGAATTGGTTGATTAATCAATGGCGTGAATATGAGTCCTTTAATAAATCTTATATAAACAAACCGGAGGTATACTGGAAAGCGGCTAAAGCCGTAACTAGAGGTGAGATTAAGGTATATTTGTGCAAGCGCAAAAGGAAATTTAAACATCAAGAGACACAAATGAATAACCGTGTGAGAAATACGTTCACGGCATATTTGAGAGAGCACTCTAATGAGGAATGGCGCAAATATATAAAGGAGAAAACAGCGCAAGATATCTTTATCCATCAAAAAACTATAGCAGATCTGCAAAGGCAGAAGGCCCTATACGGTTGTTTTGCTGGACGATCAGCCAAATTTTTGGCTAAGTTAACTAAAGCAATTAATCGTAACGCAGTAGCAGCTATTAGATCCAAGACAAGTAGATTCACTAATAACTCAGACATCACTAAAATTTTTCATCAGTATTTTACTGAATTATATAAAGCTGAGGAATATGATATGGGAAGACAGAAGCAATTCTGGGATAAGATTAAGACCCCTAAAATTTCGTCGGAAATTTTGGCAGAAATTAACAAACCGATTGACGAGCAAGAGATTTACGATGCAATTAAAGCAGCAAAAACAAATAAAGCTGTAGGCCCAGATTGTCTCCCTATTGAATTTTATAGGATACTTCAGTTGCAGGTTGTTCCAATTCTTACGAAACTATTTATTTATTATTGTCGAGAATAATAAATGTTCAGTATATTTCGCTGCTGCAGTAATTTCGTTAATCCCCCAAAAAAATAAAGATTTGGAGCTGCCAGAATCTTATAGGCCTATATCGGTCCTTAATACGGATTACAAACTTTTAACATCTATCCTAGCTAAAAGATTATAGCCCCATTTAGGAACAATAATTCATGAAAATCAGTCAGGTTTTATGGCCGGGAGAAACCCTACTAAAAACACTCGTAAGATCATGACAATACTTGATTTTTTTTTGAATAAATTCAGATTATCAAGGCAGAAAGATATACCGGATTTAGCGCTATTAACGGCCGATGAGGAGAAGGCGTTTGATCGCATCTCTTGGCAGCATTTATTCTTCTCGCTAGAGCAATTTGGTTTGACTGGTCATATATTAGAATTTACGCAGTTGATATATAGCTCTCCAATCTCATCGCTACTAATTAATGGGGAGATCTCACAACGGTTATTATTACAGCGGGGCACCCGGCAGGGCTGCCCCCTATCACCGTTATGGTTTAATATATCCCTAGAACCTTTTTGCGATTTTACTTCGTCGACAACTAGACGGGATTCGTAATGGAGATCAAAAACTTGTATTATTATTGTATGCAGATGATATAATTCTGTGTTTGAGTAATATGGCACGAAGTCTTTCTCTTTTATTAGAATCAACTGAACTTTTCGGTGCAATTTCGGGATATCAAATTAATCTCGCTAAATCCGAATTGTTATGGATTAATAGGAAAAAGCAAGAAATTAAACATCCATTTTCTGAAACAACACAAATTACGTATCTTGGTATCAGGTTAAGTGTAAACCCGGAGGAGTGGTATAAACTCAATTTCAGCAAGTGTTTTCTGGAGTGCAGGGAAAGAATGGAAGGATGGAAAAATTTGCCCATCTCTTTATTAGCAAGAGCTACGCTTATGAAATCCATCCTTTTCCCCAAAGTGTTTTATTTTATTCAAAATATTCCGATCCCCATTAAGAAAACAGATATAAATAAATATAATAAGGCATGCTCAAAATTACTTTGGAAGGGAGCTAGAACTCGTATTTCTGCTGCACGGCTTATGTGCAATAAAGATGCGGCAGGTCTATCTCTCCCGAATATACAATACTACAGTTTAGCAGCTCGGGTAAAGGTTGCAGTTGACTGGTTAACCGAACAAAATCAGGTATCCGCGGTTGTGTGGGAAACCGCCCTTGTAACCACTTTCCGACTAGATGCTATTCTACATTGCCCAATGACTGCACTCCCTTCCTCGCTGTTTTCGTTGATAACATTTAGAAACATCATTTGTGCCTGGCAAAAATTTTGTGTACTTTTAGGATGTTCTCCATATATATCAAAATATCTACCTATTATAGGGAACCGAATTTTATTCCAGGCTTGTCAGTAGAGGTCTTCAGAATATGGTCCTCAAAAGGATTGATATTTGTTGCTCAGTTGTTAAAGTCTGATTCAACACTTTTATCTTTTTCCGAACTAAGACAACAATATGGACTTTCGAATAAAGAGTGTTATGCTTATTTGCAGATAAGACACTTTATTTCTTAGCTTAAGCAAAATTATGGAAATTAATGGACTTTTGTGTTTCAACCACAAATTAATAACTTTCAATATGGCTTATATTCTATAGCCCCGTTTTATGCGCTCCTTAACCTCAGGCCTTCCAACGAACAAAGGGAATATATTGTAGCAAAATGGAGCAAATTCTTACCTGAGATAAATGGTAAAATTATAACAAATACCTTCAAAATCATGGATAAAAGCTGGGTTTTGACTTCATGGAGAGAATCCCAGGTTAAGATTTCTTTTATGATTTATTTGACCCCTGCAAAGCTGTCTAATTGGTATAAGGTAACGATCTGTTGTCCCAAGTGTTCTGCTGCTAAAGCAGATCTTATGCACTGTTTCTGGGCCTGTCCAAAAATTGGTCAATTTTGGTTGAAAGTAGTATAGTGGATGCGATCAACTCTTAAACTGGTTTATCATATTCAACCATTAAATATATACTTTCTGGTTCAAACACAAGGAACTTTGAGGCACGTCAAACTAATTAATATGATTATACTCTTAAGACGTAATATGTTATTGAGAACATGGAAAGCCAAATCAGCACCTAGCTTGAAAGAGCTCAAAAATGCTTTGTCTATACAATATACTCATGATCAAATGAATCTCCAAAACCCGACAGAGGGCCGATTAGCTGTGTTTTTTAAACAATGGAAGATATTTATCTTATCATTTCCAGTCGAGACCCAAATTATGATGGTTAAACCACTTAGGGATATGGCATATGTTCAATTACAAATACTGGCTGGTAATTTTCCTAGTACATGGGGGAACGACTCCGGAGATGTGCCTGGATGAGGGGGGCTGAGGGGAGCAGGGTGGAATGATTCCTTTTTTTTTTTTTTTTTTTTTTTTATTATGTAAGAAATCTGATTTAAATAAGGAATCAGATACGGGATTTAGTAAAGTAAAGGACCAACATGTGTCCAAATATGATAGTGTCTGTGTTATAGTAAGCTAGTTGTGTTTATGTGATAGTAATAGTTATATAATGGTCAGATAATTTCTGAAAAGAAGAATATTGTTTTGATTTGTGCCAAGTCATGAGAAATGTTTACCTTTTTTTCTTCTTTTGTTTCTGTATAAATTATGTTGGCAATAAAGAAATCAATAAAAAAAAAAAAAAAAAAAAAAAAAGAGATTGTGTCCCAGGGATATCTACTAGACTTCAAGGATTCCCCACCAAGGGGAAGGTTTCACATTTCTAATTTGTCTGCAGACCAGACAAAGAGAGAGGCGTTCTTACGCTGTGTAGAAGACCTACATACCATGGGAGTGATCCGCCCTGTTCCAAAGGTGGAACAAGGGCTGGGTTTTTACTCAAACCTGTTCGTGGTTCCCAAGAAAGAGGGAACTTTCAGACCAATCCTTGATCTCAAAATTCTAAACAAATTCCTCAGAGTTCCATCATTCAAGATGGAAACCATTCGGACAATCTTACCAATGATCCAGGAGGGTCAATATATGACAACCGTGGATTTAAGGGATGCGTATCTGCACATTCCTATCCACAAAGATCATCACCAGTTTCTCAGGTTTGCCTTTCTGGACAAGCATTTCCAGTTTGTGGCTCTTCCCTTCGGGTTGGCCATGGCTCCCAGAATTTTCACAAAAGTGCTAGGGTCCCTTCTGGCGGTTCTAAGGCCGCGGGGCATAGCAGTTGCGCCTTACCTAGACGACATCTTAATTCAGGCGTCGACTTGCCAAAGAGCCAAGTCGCACACTGATATCGTGTTGGCTTTTCTGAGATCTCACGGGTGGAAGGTGAACATCAAGAAGAGTTCTCTCTCCCCCCTCACAAGAGTTTCCTTCCTGGGAACTCTGATAGACTCGGTAGAAATTAAAATATTTCTGACGGAGGTCAGGAAATCAAAACTTTTATCCACTTGCTGAGCTCTTCATTCCATTCCTCAGCCATCTGTAGCTCAGTGCATGGAGATAATCGGGCTCATGGTATCGGCAATGGACATAGTCCCCTTTGCACGCATACACCACAGACCACTGCAACTGTGCATGCTGAAACAGTGGAATGGGGATTATGCAGATTTGTCTCCTCAAATACAGCTGGATCAGGAGACCAGAGATTCTCTTCTCTGGTGGTTGTCTCAGGACCACCTGTCTCAGGGAATGTGTTTCCGCAGGACAGAGTGGCTCATTGTAACGACCGATGCCAGCCTGCTGGGCTGGGGAGCAGTCTGGAACTCCCTGAAAGCTCAGGGCTTATGGTCTCGGGAAGAAGCTCTTCTCCCGATAAACATTCTAGAACTGAGAGCGATATTCAATGCGCTTCAGGCATGGCCTCAGCTAGCTGCAGTCAAATTCATCAGATTTCAGTCGGACAACATTACGACTAGCTTATATCAATCATCAAGGGGGAACAAGGAGTTCCCTAGCGATGACGGAAGTAACCAAAATAATCTGATGGGCGGAGGATCACTCCTGCCATCTCTCAGCAATTCACATCCCAGGAGTAGAGAACTGGGAGGCGGATTTTCTAAGTCATCAGACTTTTCATCCGGGGGAGTGGGAGCTCCATCCGGAGGTCTTTACCCAGCTGACTCAGCTATGGGGCACACCAGAATTGGATCTGATGGCGTCCCGTCAGAACACCAAACTTCCTTGTTACAGGTCCAGGTCCCGGGATCCACAGGCGGTACTGATAGATGCATTAGCAGCACCTTGGTCCTTCAATCTGGCTTATGTTTTTCCACCGTTTCCTCTCCTCCCTAGCTAGTTCCTTAAAAGGACAGATATCTGCTTTGTCTATTCTTTTACACAAACGTCTGGCAGAAGTTCCAGACGTTCAAGCGTTTAGCCAGGCTCTAGTCAGAATCAAGCCTGTTTATAAACCTGTTTCTCCGACATGGAGTCTGAATTTAGTTCTTTCAGTTCTTCAAGGGGTTCCGTTTGAACCTTTACATTCCTTACATATAAAACTTTTATCTTGGAAAGTTTTGTTTTTAGTAGCTATCTCTTCTGCTTGAAGAGTTTCAGAGTTATCTGCTTTGTAGTGTGATTCACCTTACCTGGTTTTCCATGCAGATAAGGTAGTTTTGTGTACCAAACCCGGATTCCTTCCTAAGGTGGTTTCTAATAAGAACATCAATCAGGAAATTGTTGTTCCGTCACTGTGTCCTAATCCTTCTTCAAAGAAGGAACGTCTGTTACACAATCTTGACATGGTTTGTGCTTTAAAGTTCTACTTACAAGCAACTAAGGATTTCCGCCAAACATCTTCGTTGTTTGTTGTTTATTCTGGTAAGCGGAGAGGTCAGAAGGCGACAGCTACCTCTCTTTCCTTTTGGCTGAAAAGCATCATCCGTTTGGCTTATGAGACTGCTAGCCAGCAGCCTCCCGAAAGAATTACTGCTCATTCTACCAGAGCAGTGGCTTCCACATGGGCTTTTAAAAATGAGGCTTCTGTTGAACAGATTTGTAAGGCAGCGACTTGGTCTTCGCTGCATACCTATTCTAAATTTTACAAATTTGATACTTTTGCTTCGTCTGAGGCTATTTTTGGGAGAAAGGTTTTACAAGCAGTGGTGCCTTCCGTTTAAGTTTCCTGTCTTGTCCCTCCCTTCATCCGTGTCCTAAAGCTTTGGTATTGGTATCCCACAAGTAATGGATGAATCCGTGGACTCGATACATCTTACAAGAGAAAACAGAATTTATGCTTAACTGATAAATTACTTTCTCTTGTGATGTATCGAGTCCACGGCCCGCCCTGTCTACTTAAGACAGGTAATTAAAAAATTTTGTAAAAAACTTCAGTCACCACTGCACCCTATGGTTTCTCCTTTTTCTTCCTAACCTTCGGTTGAATGACTGGGGGGTGGAGTTAAGGGGGGAGCTATATGGACAGCTCTGCTGTGGGTGCTCTCTTTGCCACTTCCTGTTGGAAATGAGAATATCCCACAATTAATGGATGAATCCATGGACTCGATACATCACAAGAGAAAGTAATTTATCAGGTAAGCATAAATTCTGTTTTTAACTAGGTAGTTATTAAATAGTTAATAACTATTTACTAACTAGTCTATCTAGTTAAAATAAATACAAACTTACCTGTGAAATAAAAGTAAAACCTAAGCTAGCTACAATATAGGTTTTATTTTTATTTCACAGGTAAGTTTGTATTTAGTTATAAATAGGTATTATTTAGTTAAATATTTTAACTTTAACTTAGGTCTATTTTAATTATGTTAAAGTTAGGGGGTGTTAGGTTTAGGGTTAGGGGTTAATATAGTTTAATTTAGGATGTTATGATGTGGGGGGTGCATTTTAGGGGTTATTAGGTTTAGTTAGTGTCGTGGAACGGCGGTTTAGGGGTTAATACTTTATTTAGTGATTTAGTTAGTGTTGGCGATGTTTGGAAATGGCAGTTTACGGGTTAATAGGTTTAGTTAGTGTCAGCGATGCTGTGGAACGGCGCTTTAGGGGTAAATAACTTTAGTGATTTAGTTAGTGTCAGCGATGTGGGGGGCTGCAGTTTAGGGGTTAATAGATTTAGGTAGTGTTGGCGATATGGGGGGATGACGCTTTAGTGGTTAATAGCTTTATATAGTGGAGGTGGTGGTTTTACATAATTTTGTTTCGGCATTCGCCGGCAAATTAGTTACGTTAAATTAAATATTTTTTTCGGTTCCATTCTTTATTCATATGCATTATTTTATAACTTAGTTCAGAATAGAATAATGAATATGAAATAAGAATGGATCTGAAAAAACGAATGGATCTGAAAAACGAAACGGATCTGAAAAAACTAATGGATCCAAAACCGATTTAACGTAAGTAATTTGCCAAAACGAACATTTTTTTTTAAACTTAACTAAACTAATTTGCTGTAACAAAATTTATTTTTTAACTAATTGAACACGAAACAAAATGAATTTTTCGGCGGCGCACATGTCTAATTTATATTAACCCTGTTATTAAATCTGTTTCTCCTCCATGGAGTCTTACCTGGTGTAAAAGATCTTACAGGCTCCTCCTTTTAACCTATGCATTATTTGGACATTACACTTCTTTCTTGGAAAGTGTTGTTCCTTTTGGCTATCTCTTCTGCTAGAAGAGTTTCTGAATTGTCTGCTCTTTCTTGTGAGCCTCCTTATCTGATTTTCCATCAAGATAAAGCAGTTTTGCTGACTTCTTTTACATTTTTACATCAGGTTAACTATCCCAACATTAATAGGGAAATTGTCATTTCCTCCTTATGCCCTTATCCTAAGAATGATACTGAAAATACTTTACATTCTTTGGATGTTGTTAGAGCTTTGAAATTTTATGTTGATGCTACTAAAGATTTCAGAAAGACTTCTAGTCTGTTTGTTCTCTTTTCTGGTTCCAAGAAAGGTCAGAATGCTTCTGCCATTTCTTTTGCCTCTTGGTTAAAGCTTTTGATTCACAAAGCTTATTTGGAGGCGGGAACATTTTCGCCTCTGAGAATTACAGCTCATTCTACTACATCAGTTGCCACATCTTGGGCTTTCAAGAATTGGCTTTAGTGGATGAAATCTTGGACTTTCAAGAATTGGCTTTAGTGGATGAAATTTGCAAGGCAGTCACTTGGTCTTCTTTGCATACTTTTACCAAATTTTACCATTTTGATGTTTTTGCCTCTTTAGATGCAGCTTTTGGTAGAATGTTTTTTCAGGCAGTTGTCACAATTTGATACTTTGTCTATATTTTTTGAGTTTTTTTATTTTAAAATACTTTTATTTTTGGATTTAATTTCTCAGCGAAAAAAGCTGTTTTTATTTTATCCCTTTCTTTCCTTGTTAGTCGTGGACTTCCACATCTTGGGTATTATATTCCATATGTAACAGCACCTTTATGAAAGAAAAAATAATCTATGTAAGAACTTACCGGGTAAATTAAATTAATTTCTTTCATGGTGGCGAGAGTCCACGAGGCCCACCCATTTTGGGTTATATTTTTGTTTATTTGCACATCTTTTTTTCCTGTGCCTCTTTTTTTTACTCCTTAAACACCTCACCACTTGGCTATATGATAAACTGAGATATGTTTGAGGTTGGTGGGGTATTTATAGGCTTTGAGGTTTGGGAAACTTTGCCTTCTCCTGGTAGGAATGTTTATCACAAACATAACAGCTCATGGACTCTCGCCACCATGAAAGAAATTAATTTATCAGTTAAGTTCTTTATTGTTTATTTTTGTATATGAAATAACTGTTTTTTCGAGTTGAAGCCACCAACCATATAAATGGGCTGAGCTTGCACTCTCTCTTTAGCTCTCTATATACTCTTGCCTTTTTATTTCTGTCTGATTATACATAAGCAATTGCAATTCAAATGGAAAATTTTAGTACAAATCTCTCTCACCTCCCAGTTGGATAGGGTGACCATATTGCCGCTTTAAAAAGGGACACATAAAAAATACATATGTCAGGGCTGTTTAAAGAAATGTTTTGTATAAGAACCCTGACATATGTATTTTTCATATGTGTTCCTTCTTAAAGTGGCAATATTGTCAGCCTACAGTTGGAGCATAAATTCTTCTGTATCTTCTTGTTCACATAGCTTTTATATAGTGAATACTTAAAGGGACATTCAAAACCAGAATTTCTGTTGTTTAAAAAGATAGATAATCCCTTTATTACCCATTCCCCAGTTTTGCATAACCAACACAGTTATATTAATACACTTTTAACCTCTGTGATTATCTTGTATCTAATCCTCGGCAGACTGCCCCTTTATTTCAGTTCTTTTGACAGATTTGCTTTTTAGCCAATCAGTGCTCACTCCAGGGTAACTTCATGTGCATGAGCTCAATGTTATCAATATGAAACACATGAACTAATGCCCTCTAGTGGTCAAAATGCATTCAGATTAGAGGCAGTCTTCAAGGTCTAAGAAATTAGCATATGAACCTCCTAGAATTAGCTTTCGACTAAGAATACCAAGAGAACAAAGCAAAATTGGTGATAAAAGTGAATTGGAAAGATGTTGAAAATTACATTCCCTATTTAAATCATGAAAGTTTTTTTTGGACTTGACGTCCCTTTAAGTACTGTAATATTTAGGTGGGGACACAACAGGCAAAAAACCCTGATTAAGATGACAAAATAAAGGTAAATGTTATGTTTGTAAACAAATTAATACACTCCAGCAGGTAAAATCTATCATCAGAAACCTATTAAATGGTAAAAAATTGCACCGTACATTGTTCCTTTAATTGCTGGTATATATAGTGCATATATAAAACATTTAGGGCTTGATTACAAGTCGAGTGCAAATTTTTTACAAGCCCCATAAATGGGAGAATTTGCCCGTTTACGGCTGTGATACCTAAATATCAATCTCTAAGGGGCACTATGACAGAATATGGTACAACAATATAAGATTTAAAATCTAGAAGATAGGGATATCAAATTATAATTATGTTCATGTCATATGTGGCAATACTATATGAGCAGAGAAAAGAATATATATGCACATACATTTATCAGTCTATATCTTATCTGAGTCTTAATGGGAGATTATTGTCAAAAGTCCAGATATTACAGGACATCCAAAAGGGGTTTATTCATCTGTGGTAGAGATGCCAATTACAACTGGCTAGAATGGTATCTATGAAATAAATCACAAAAAAGAGGGCGCTTCCTAATGCAATATTGCGATGGTGATAACAGATAAGAAATCTTGTAATGAAATAATACTCACAAAGATAGCAGTACCAAGTGTGCTAAATGCTTGCTTCATTTAGCACACTTGGTGCTGCTATCCTTGTGAGTATTATTTCATTACAAGATTTGTTATCTGTTAACACAATCGCAATATTGCCCTAGGAGGCGCCCTCTTTTTTGTGATTTATTTCATAGATACCTGGATTGTGGTAGAAATGAATGCTCAATAAATTAACCAGAGGTCAGACCTCTGGCTAATTTTTAAAATGTCCCCCAATTGCACCCATAATACAGTGTTAAGTTCCTTTTTGTAAATTAAAAATATGAGCATCTTTTTTTTAATTTTATTTATTTTTTAAACTGCACAAAGCAATTTTTAGGGGTTAAAGTTGGTGAGTGTGGGGTATTAGAAAAAAACCAGCACTGAAACGTGCCTTTACATTGTGGTCTATGGGGACTGTGTGTTCTCTTTAAATATATATCTTTATGCTTATATACATATATATGTATTAATATGTGTATATACCCATAATATTAACATATATATATATATATATATATATATATATATATATATATATATATATATATATATATACATACATACAATCAAAAAGCAAAGGCCAGCACTCACAAATGCTCCAACAATTACCCAAGGTGCTTCCAAGTAAATCGATATACAGCAGAAAAAGGATGCACTCTCCAGGCTTTTAGATTGTGACCTTTTTTATTGGTAACGTTTCGGGGTTTTACTACCTTCATCAGATACCCCCCAAAAAGTTGTGACAGATACCCCAGCTACCCCGACTGGGTAGCTCTGCAAAAGGGTCCTGCTTCCTCCCTGCCGACTGCAGCTGTGTAGCTGCGAAGTGATTACAGCCAGTAGCCCACCCTGATTCCAGACAGCACCAGTATTCAAGATCCTCACCCTGTGACAGACTCTGGCTACCCCGACTGGGTAACTCTGCCAGAGGGTCCTTCCTATACCTGAGAACAGGCTGCTATGTAGCAGAGAAAGTGATTATAGCAATCCCCACCCAAATAACTAGAGAGACTAGCATTCAGGTGAAACAAGAACTGATTTTATTGTGAAACACACTCGCCTTATATACCCACACAAAGGGTCTTATCTGACTCTCAAATCTCTTGCAATGCCTGTCCTTCCAGAAAGGCTGGCGCCAGCCATAGCAGCCACAGTCCCACAGAGTCCCAGGACCCAGGGGTGGTGGTTTTGATTCCAAAAAGGGGCGTGATCCGTTACTGGGGACAGGAGTTACAGCCCAGTAATGATAGGGGGGTAGGGGTGTCCAAAAGCCCCCGTTCCCAAAGGAGCTCTCTTCTGGTAATTCTTCCACCTTGTACTCCCTAGGGGCTACTGATCCCTAAAAGAAAAAGCTCTGGGGTAAAGCACTGCTGGAGTGACCGGGGTTAAAGCTAGCGGGTGTTTGGCCTCGATGTGGCGGACCGGCAGTTCCAGGAGCCCGGCCAGCCTAGAAGGGTTTTCCTGGATCAGAGATCAGCTCTTCTCTGACAACACAGCAAAACAACACACAGAAAGAGTCAGTGAGATCTTGTAAGCTATGAAATGGCTAAATCTGGTGTAAAAGGGAGTTAGTCAGGTAGTAGGGGGGTGGGGGGAAGCTTGGGTGGTCTGGTATCCATGACATCTCCCCCTTCCAGTTCGGCAGACCCGGCTAGACCCTTAATGGGTCGGCCAGGGGCTGTCCGACAGTGGCCCTCCACTTATCGGTTGCGGGGAGAGGTTATCCCATCCCTCCTGGACTTGGGGCATCCATGGTGTTTCCTGCTGGCCTTCATTCCCTGCGCCTGGGACGCAGGGATAGTCACCCAATGTAGAGTCCCAAATAAGTTTTCCAAGGCTGGCTCCAAAACAGTAGCTCTCCCACAAGTCCCTTTGCCACACTGCCTCTCTCTGTGACACCCGGTCAAGTACCTGCCTACCCACCCACAAACAAAGCCATTGCCAGTTTCCCAGCTGTAGGTGGAAGTTGCTCCTTGGTGGGGCAGGCAAAGCTCAGGTGCCCAATCTTGTGGCACCAACTGCATGAGCGGGTATCCCCCCTGCCCAATGTGACGCCTGCACCCTGTGAGAAATCCTCCTGGACGGGTATAGGTTAGGGATCATGCAAAGCTGCTGGGGAGAGAGACTGGCTGTCTCATCTCCCGGGAAGGGTATCTGCCACTTGGGGGGGAGGTTGGCTACCTCCGCTCCCTGGGAAACTGCGCTGCCACTGGGAAGGGAAACGGACTGTCTCCTCTCCCAGGTAGGGGTTCTGTGGAAGGGGAGGGAGGCCGACTACCTCTGGTCCTGGGGGATGGTTCTGCCGCTGGGGAGAGAAGCTGACTGCCATCTCTCTCTGCATCTGGCTCTGCCGCTGGGGAGAGAAACCAACTGCCGTCTCTCCTGTTACCTGGCTCTGCCACTGGGGAGACAGACTGACTGTCTCCTCTCCCAGGAAGGGGTTCTGTTGATGGGGAGGGAGGACGGCTACCTCCGCTACTGGGGAAAGAAACTGACTGTCTCCTCTCCCTGGAAGGGGTTCGGCCACTGGGGAGAGAGGTCTGTGACCTCCTCTCTCTGGAAGGGTTTCTGCCACTGGGGAGGGAGACCGTCTGTCTCCGCTCCCTGGAAGTGGTTCGGCCACTGGGGAGAGAGGTCTGCCACCTCCTCTCCTTGAAAGGGGTGCTGCTGCTGCTGGGTAGGGAGACCGACTGTCTCGGCTCCCTGGAAGGGGTTTGACCACTGGGGTGAGAGGTTCGCCACCTCCTCTCCCTGGAAGGGTTTCTGCCGCTGGGGAAGGAGACAGACTGTCTCTTCTCCCTGGCATCCCGGAGCTGCTGAAGGTGCTGGGCAGAGGCCAGCAGTTCTCTGCCCTGTTTTCCAGTGCTTCTTCTGGGGTGGTTCCCTGGTCCAAGACCATAAGCTCGGGGTCAAGCTGCTGATCGGGATCTAGCAGCTCTTGGTTACTTATTTCTTGTTGCCACTCCTCGGAGGCCAAACTCCATGAATCTCAGACTGCTGCACCACAACTCTGTGCAGAATCCGTGGCATGCTACTGAACAAGGTCTAGTAGCATCTTGTATTCCTTTTCCAGTGCCCATTCCTGGAAAATAAGCGATAACAGATCGGCTACCAACCAGGATACCCCCGAGAGATCCAGCATCTTTTCTCAGGAAATGCAAATTTCCTCCACTCTCAGTTTCGCCAAGCTCCCAAATTCTGTCACCTTTTCCAATAGTATTCCAGGGCCACCAAAGCCAAAGCCCTCTGGGGGGTGCCATCCTCCAGCCATTGTCGCGCTTGCATAGCGTGCCATTGGAGGGCCCTGTAGCTGTCCTCTAGCCACATTTCTGCCTGGACCAGCTCACCCAGTGTGGATAGCCTTTCCCCCATGGGCTGCTTTCCCAGGAAAAGCACTCACAAGTTCCGCTGGACCCAGTACCTCTCATCAGCAGTGGGGAGGACCTTTCCAGCACAGTCCTGCTCTTGTTGAAGTGCCTCCCTCTATAGTTGCTGGCGGGTAATGTTCCTCCAGCTCAGCTCGTCTCGTTCAGAACCAGGATCGTCCAGCTGGGTCCACATCTCCCATACTCTCCACAGGAACTCGGCCTCCATAGTTACTGGCTACTGTGGCACTTCTCCTCTGTTAGCAGGAACCATTTGGTAGAAGCAGATCCCATCACTGCCAGCCAATGTGTCGGATACCCCGGCTACCCCGACTGGGTAGCTCCACCAAAAGGGTCCTGCTTCCTCCCTTCTGGCTGCAGCTGTGTAGCCGCCAAGTGATTACAGCCAGTAGGCCACCCTGATACCAGACAGCACCAGTATTCAGGATCCTACCCTGTGACAGACTCCAGCTTCCCTGACTGGGTAGCTCTGCCAGAGGGTCCTTCCTATACCTGACAACAGGCGGCTATGTAGCAGCGAAAGTGAACAAAAATTTTAATTACCCCCTACATATCTTATACCCTCTCCAAACAATGTGAGTTGCAACGGCGCCAAGACGCAACACAGACCGCCACTCCCATCGGCTAACGTCATCAGGTGGTGGCCCGGCCGCCGGTCTTCCCTAATGTGCAATAATAAAACTTTGTAACACCGTTATTGACAAATAATAGAACATTGTGGCACTATTATTGACAAATAATAAAACAGAATTAAACAAAAGGCACAATAGTAACAAGGAACTGTATTATAGATCTTTCATAGATCCTACCACATAATCTGTAGCACCGCTGACTGAGTCTCATCGCATCCAATTGCATCCACACTAACCACTTGGTTCTCATAGCAACCAACCAAACACAATCACGTGCGCATGTCAAAAAAGTGGATGCAGAGGATACACAAACAGTCAGTCACCCTGACACAGTTCATAGTGTACAATTACTAAACATCAACAGAGGATAATAAGGCATCTAGCAACCTGCTTTACAAGATTCAATATGTATATATTGTGGTAACATGGCGGGTACAAAGTGTCACCACTGACATGGATCAAAATGATCACCCTTGCAGTAATCCACCATAAATACAGAATTAAAAAACATCCCATATTTATATTTAAATTTGCTGCACCAGGTTCTCATGCCTTGTCTCAAGGCA
The DNA here is from genome assembly GCF_027579735.1 of Bombina bombina. Taxonomy (NCBI): domain Eukaryota; kingdom Metazoa; phylum Chordata; class Amphibia; order Anura; family Bombinatoridae; genus Bombina; species Bombina bombina. Next base: position 801,678,078 of record NC_069502.1, on the reverse strand, counting down.
TGAGAACGAGGCTACCATTGGAGCCTATGGAAGTGCGCTTTCATGAGCGCAAAGCTTCTGTGCAATGTGAATGTGAGGTCACTTTTGCATTGCACCTAACTTGTAATAACAGCTCACAATTGCGTGTGCTAGTATTACTAAGTGGAGTGCAAATATCACCCTCGGGAAAGCAATATTTACCCTCCACTTGTAATCTAGCCCTCATTGTATTTACAGATCTTTTGCAATTGCTGATATATACTGTTTAAGTATGCATTAAAATGTCCATGTCCATTTAACTAGGGTGCTGCTTTAGCAATCACATTGGCTACACACAGGGATTGTTTTGTCGTGACCATGATGAGATGGAGAATATGATAACAGGATACACACACGTGATGTGAGAGGGGTCAGTGAGTCTGATGTTTTGTGTTTCACTCTTGCAGCACGTGACAACCTCACTAACAGCATGTAATATGAATGGGGACAAGGTGATGACAGGGAAGATGCTGACCCACACCCTGCAGATCATGTACCTGCTGACAGAGGAGGTGAGAGCTGATGGAATATGTCATAATAACAGCTGTGTGTCTCTGTGACCGTCTGTGTTTGCTATTTACATGTGTTTTATGTACATGCATTAAAATGGTCTGAAAAGATTAGAATAAGCTGATGGAAGCTTGGCATATTGTCGCTCATTCTGTACATGGGATAAACTACCTGCCACATTAATAGTCATATTTCACTTTTTTCTTGTTAGGAAGCAAAATATATGCATATTTTATGTATTAAGAAGCCTGACCAAAAATATACTTCAATATTCAACAATATATTATGATATTATTTAACTCAAAAACTATTAAAGAATTTAAACCACATTTTCAGTCACATGAGGATGCCCACTAAATTGCCAGCTCTCAAAGAAATGTGTTTATGGAAACAAAAGATAAGCATCTGGAAAGAAGGTTTCAATGTTATATGGGTTAATGGTGGTTAGTGGGTTTTAGTGCTTGGGGCATTTATTGCAGTGGGAGTTTGGCAACTTAAAGGTTAAATGTGATGGGTTCGTGTAATGGTAACAGTTTACACCAGCATATAAACATGTTTTTGAAATGTCTTACTGTGGATGTGATGATCAGCTGGTAATATCATGGCAAATTTGGCTAGCATGCTAATTAGCGGTACTATCATTATAAGTATAGGATTCCTATTATTCCTATAATTCCAAATCAAGCAGTACTGAGGATATGAGGCAGAGAACAAAGTAGCGATCAACATACAATTATTATTGCAAGAGTTATAATCTAGAACATCAGAATGACTTGCACGAGAGTGTGCATCTGGCTTGTGAAGCACAGTCATGTTATTTTCCTACTTAAGGAATTTCATTATGAAATCTAACGATATTTCACAGTAAAGCAGTAATGCACAGTAAAGCAGTGCATGACCTCAGCACTGCTGATGCTATTTTTTTATTTTATTTTTTGCTGAAGGACAATAGTTCACAGAGCACTTACTCTGCAAATAGTGCTGAGGGCCCATAGTATTTAGCTTGGGTAAGTAGAGTCCTGTATTTGATATTACGGGTCACATTCTATCCCTTAGTTTTTTGGTTGGAAAATTTTATATATAGAAATTGAAAAGACTCTTGAAAAAGTTCCTACGAATTAGAAACGAAACGTTCTTCGAGCTCAGAGTACCACCCTATATATCCCTGTGACGCTCAAACACCTTAGACTGGATTTTAGGTGTGAGACTAGCCGAGGGATTTCCCGGTGCTAAAACTAGCCTAGTCCGGTTTCTTTCTCACTGCATATAGCGGACACTTTTGAAGCAGGCTATACCTGTGGACTGCCTTTTTCTGCAAACACTGGACTCAAGTATTATCGGGTCATAAAAGAGCAGTTGGTGTAATCATCATGTACCCATTCCTGCCTAAAATTTACTTTGAAGTTGATGTGCATGTTTTTAACTTGCAGCTTGTGAGTAGCCTTATATGCTTTTGGGGCTTATAATAAAATTTATTATAAACTGCGCTTAGATCCGTGTTGTGTTTGTCTTAGATTTTCTGTTTTATAGAAATTGATTACAGAAAAAATATCCCCCACAACAGTATTCACTTGCTGACCAGAGAGGTGAGCAGTGCTGACAATATACCAGTCAGGGCACCGTGCTGGCATTTACTGACCCATCTGACCCTGTGTGTATTTCTTTCATGTAATTAGCAAGAGTCCATGAGCTAGTGACGTATGGGATATACATTCCTACCAGGAGGGGCAAAGTTTCCCAAACCTTAAAATGCCTATAAATACACCCCTCACCACACCCACAATTCAGTTTTACAAACTTTGCCTCCCATGGAGGTGGTGAAGTAAGTTTGTGCTAGATTCTACGTTGATATGCGTTTCGCAGCAGACTGGAGCCCGGTTTTCCTCTCAGAGTGCAGTGAATGTCAGAGGGATGTGAAGAGAGTATTGCCTATTTGAATTCAATGGTCTCCTTCTACGGGATCTATTTCATAGGTTCTCTGTTATCGGTCGTAGAGATTCATCTCTTACCTCCCTTTTCAGATCGACAATATACTCTTATATACCATTACCTCTACTGATTCTCGTTTCAGTACTGGTTTGGCTATCTACTATATGTAGATGAGTGTCTTAGGGTAAGTAAGTCTTATTTTATTATGACACTCTAAGCTATGGTTGGGCACTTTCTATGTAAAGTTCTAAATATAAGTTCTAAAACGTATATTTGCCGTGATTCAGGATAATCAGTATTCCTTTAATATTCAGACTGTCAGTTTCATTATTTGGGATAATGCATTTTAATTCAATTTATTTTTCTTTACCTTGAAAATTTTCAATTGATCATTTTTCCCTGTGTGCTGTTAGGCTCGCGGGGGCAGAAAATGTTTCTTTTTATTGCGTCATTCTTGGCGCGTACTTTTTTGGCGCAAAAATTTCGTAATTTCCGGCGCCGTAGTTGACGCCGGAAGTTGTATTCTGTTAATACGTCATTTTTGCCGCATGTGTATTCAGACATTTTTTTGCGCTAAAAAATGTGGGCGTCGGTTCTGGCGTCAGAGGATGTGGCGTCATACTTGGCGCCAAATATATGGGCGTTGTATTTAGCGCCAATAATGTGGGCGTCATATTTGGCGCCAAAAAATGTGGGCGTATTTTTTGTTTCACTTTTTCTAGAAGCTTATTATTTTGCATTCTTTTCCCATTCCTGAAACTGTCATTTATGGAATTTGATAATTTTGCTTTAAATATTGTTTTTTTCTATTACATATTGCAAGATTTCACTGTTCCTGTTTCAAAACAATCTAAGAGGATTCCTGTTGACTGAGTTCAGTCCTACCAAAGCTAAGTTCATTTATTTTAAATGTTATGAATGTTTATCTTTAGCTATGGTTTGTAATAAGTTATCATGATAAACTTTTACATGCAGAATCCATTAGTATTTATGCTTTATATATATTGCCATTCTTTTTACATCTTATGTACAAGAAATATTTAGAAGATTTATAAGAAATAATTTTCTGATTCTATTTTAAAGGCTTTGTCTGACATCGTGCCTTCTAATAAAATTTTTAGGTCTTTTTCAAACTTCTTTTTTAATTATTGAAGTTTCAAATGACTAACAACATACTGATTTATCCTTCTCTGATGATGTTTTTTCTCATTCAGAATTTTCTTCATCAGATATTGACACTAACAAATCTACTTTTTTATTTTATTTTTTTATTAAAGTACATTTGTTCTTTGTTGAAAAGGTGTTGATTATTTTGGATATTAAGGTAACTAGTTCTTTTTCAAGACTAGCTAACACTGTTTCTGCTTATTTATTCTTCTGTGTTTTCAGAGGTTTTTTTCCAATTCTTCATACTAGGGAATGGAATAGGCTGAGAATTTTCTTCTTCAAAGGTTTTAAACTATATTCTTTGCCGGCAGTTAAATTCAATTTGGAGGGTTCTCCAATTTATTGGGGCTATCTCTACTCCTACTAATTATGCTATTGTTTCTATAGCAAAATAGTATTTATTTTCCTTTAGATGGTTGTATCTTATTTATGGAAAATTATTTAGTTTCAGGTACTTTTCTTGGACCTGTGATTTATTTGGATTTTGCAATTGCTTCATTTTTTCTGATTACTTTAAGATCAAGTATCAGATTATGATTTATTTTAGCATTGTTAAAGGGACAAAATTTACTAGACTAGGTGCTGTTGCATTTGTCTTGTTGTTTTGCATTTATTGACTATTCAAGTCCACTGTATTGACTGGTCCTTTAACTGGACTATCATGCTAATAATTTCATTTTTGTCTTCATTTTATTGAATATTTTCGCAAATGAGGTTTAATCTATGTCTTTAGCTGTTTTAGCTAGAAGAATTTTGTGATTTCTAAAAATCCATATTTCTTTTGTTCTAAGATAATCAATTATTTGTTTTATAATTGGATTCAATTCTTAACTGTTACTCTGGGCTTCAAGATTGAGTTCTAAGACTAAAACTTTAAGCTTATACTAGTTTGGTTGTTCTTATTAAGGAACAAATTCCTGAATTCTTTCCCAAGTAACATGTTTTTAATTGGAAAATTTTCAGTTCGAAATCAGCTCCCTAAATTTGCGATGTACGTGCCGTATTCCAGCTTGGCTGGCAAGGGGCAGGTTAAGACTTTTTTGAAATTTATTTGGTTCTATTCGGTCCAAATTTCTTTGATTTTATTCCAGTAAGGCTAACACTTTCTTTAAGTGTCTTTCGGTCCTATATATTTTGGGTACTGTTGAAGCATGGCTGATCAACCGTGGGGTTCAAGCGCTGCTCAGACCTGGAATCTTCTGGGGTATTTCTTCCAGTTCCATTTTTAGGAACTGGGTTTTGGAGTTTTATTCAAACTATTCTGCCTTTTTTTGGTCAGTGATAGCATTATTTGTTTTCATTAGATACAATAAATGCATATTTTCATTTTTCTGTTTACATTCAGATTATTTTCTGAGGATGCGGAATCTCATATGATTCACTTTGTTCTTCCAGGGCATAGTTAGAGGATCTTTTTTTCAAAAGCTCTTGATTCCTCACACAAGGGTCACCTTTTTTAGGTTTACAGATAGTTTGTGTCACTGTCTTTGTCTCTATCAGACAAGGGACAATTTTATTGGGTTCCGTCTGTCGGTACCTTTAGTCTCTATTATTTCCTTCAGTTGCTATATATGCATAGAAGTTTTAGGTCTTATGGCCACAGCATTGGATTCAATTCCCTTTGCTCATTTTCAATAGAAAGAACCTTTCCAGTCTTTTATGCTGAATTATGGTGCAGGGATTCTAGGATTTCGCATTTTAAATCTTTGAATCCTAATATTTATCTCTCTTGATTTGGTGGTTAAGATCACCATCATTTAGTTCTACAGGTCTCTTCGTTTCTTTCAACCTGGACCATGATCTCTACAGATGTGAGTCTTTTTGGTTGGGAGGCTGTCTGAGAATCTCTGTCAGCACAAGGGGTTTGGAAATCTCAGGAGGCGAGATTACCATTTGATATTTTAGAACTCTGTGCTTTCTCAGAGTTTTTCAGTTAGTTTCTTTTTGAAGAAGAGACGTTTATTGTTTTTCAGACAATATCACAACTATGGTGTATGTCAATCATCAGGGTAGGACTATCAGTCCTTAGGCTGTGACAGAAGTGTCTCAGATATTAGCTTGGGCTAAATCCAGCTCCTATCTAAATTCTGTGTTTTTTTTCCCAGGTATAGATATTTGGGAAGCGGATTATCTCTGTTAATCAAGCTTTACTTCCGGGAGAATGGTCTCTCTTACCCAGATATGTTTTTCAATTTTTCAGATGTGAGCATTTCTAGAAATAGATCTGTTGGCATCTCATCTGAATAAAGAACTTCCCAGGGGCCTATTCAGGTCCGGGGATCTTCAGGCGGAAGTAGTGTATGCATTGACATTTCTTTGGAATTATCTTTTTGCCTATTTCTTTCCGCCTCTAGTTCTTCTTCCAAAGTGATTTCCAAAATTCTTATGGAGTATTTGTTTGTTATGCTGGTGGCTCCAGCATGGCCTCTCAGGTTTTGGTATGCGGATCTCATTCAGATGGCCAGTTGCCAACCTTGGACACTTCCGTTTAAACCAGACCTTCTTTCTCAAGGCCCATTTTTTCCCATCAGGATCTCAAATCATTAAATTTGAAAGGATGGAGATTGAACGCTTGGTTTTTAGTCATAGAGGTTTCTCTGACTCATTGATTAATACTATGTTTCAGGCTCGTAAATCTGTCTCTAGAAAGATTTATTATTGAGTCTGGAAGACCTACTTTTCTTGGCATTCTTTTAAAATTTATAGAATTTTATTATTTTTTCAGGTTGGTTTGGATAAGGTTTTGTCTTCAGTTCTTTGTTAGGACAAATCTCTACTCTTTCTGTTCTTTTTTCACAGAAAGATTGCTAATCATCCTGATATTCATTGTTTTGTACAGGCTTTGGTCCGTATCAAGCCTGTCATTAATTCAATCTCTCCTCTTTGGAGTCTCAATTTGGTGCTGAGGGCTTTACAGGCTCCTCCTTTTGAAACTATGCATTTTCTGAACATTAAATTACTTTCTTGGAAAAGTATTGTTCCTTTTGGTTATTTCTTCTGCTAGAAGAATTTTTGAGTTATCTGCTCTTTTTTGTGGATATCTTTTTCTGATTTTTCATCAGGATAAGGCAATGTTACTTCCTGATATTCATCATTTTGTTCAGGTTTTGATTCGTATCAAACCTGTCATTAAGCCAATTTCTCCTCCTTGGAGTCTTAAATGGGTTCTGAAGGTTTTTCAGGCTCTTCTATTTGAGCATATGCTTGCTCTGGACAATAATTACTTTCATGGAAAGTATTGTTCTTTTTGGACATCTCTTCAGCTAGAACAGTTTTTGAATTATCTGTTCTTTCTTGTGAATCTCTTTTTTCTGATTTTTGTCATCAGGATAAGGTGGTTTTTGCTGTCCTCATTTCAATTCTTACCTAAAGTTGTAAATTCTAACAAATATTAGGGAGGAATTATTGTTTTCCTAAGACTTCTTTGGTGAGATTCTTACTTTCTTTGGATATGGTAAGAGTTGTTGTAATTCTGTTGAAGCTATTCAGATTTCAGTTAGACTTCTAGTCTATTTTTTATCTTTTCTGGTTTTAGGAAGGTCAAAAGCTTCTGCTATTTATTTGGCATCTTGCTTAAACTTTTGATTCATCATGCTTACTTGGAGTCGGGTGGATTCCCGCCTCGGAGGATTACGGCTCATTCTACTAGGTAAGTTTCTACTTCCTGGGCTTTTTAAGAATGAAGCTTCTGTTGATCAGATTTGCAAAGCAATGACTTGGTCTTCTTTGCATACTTTTACTATGTTCTACCATTTTGATGTTTTCTCTTCTTTAGAATCAGTTTTGGTAGAATGGTACTTCAGGCAGCTGTCTCAGTTTGATTCTTCTGCTTATAATTTCAGTTTTTTTCATTATAAAAATTGAAACTTTTTTGATTGGGTAGTGGATTAATTTTTCAGCGGAATTGGCTGTCTTTATTTTATCCCTCCCTCTCTAGTGACTCTTGCGTGGAAGTTCCACATCTTGGGTATTTATTATCCCATACGTCACTAGCTCATGGACTCTTGCTAATTACATTAAAGAAAACATAATTTATGTAAGAACTTACCTGATAAATTAATTTCTTTCATATTAGCAAGAGTCCATGAGGCCCACCCTTTTTTGTGGTGGTTATGATTTTTTTGTATAAAGCACAATTATTCCAATTCCTTTTTTTTTTTATGCTTTCACTCCTTTCTTATCACCCCACTTCTTGGCTATTCGTTAAACTGAATTGTGGGTGTGGTGAGGGGTGTATTTATAGGCATTTTAAGGTTTGGGAAACTTTGCCCCTCCTGGTAGGAATGTATATCCCATACGTCACTAGCTCATGGACTCTTGCTAATATGAAAGAAATGAATTTATCAGGTACGTTCTTACATAAATTATGTTTTCCTGCCTTCTGTCTGTGTCTCTGCATGTTCTCATTAACCTTATCCTGGCTCTTTCAGTAAAAGTGTGTGACAGAACCAGTCCCTGTGTCAGCACTGAATGAGTTGTGTGTGTTTCAGGTGCCTATAAAGTGTGATGATGTTGCTGTGTATTTCTCTATGGAGGAGTGGGAGTATATAGAGGGACACAAGGAGCTTTACAAGGACGTCATGATGGAGACTCACCAAGCACTAAGGACTATGGAGATCCCAGGAAATGAGAGCTCAGGTAACGCTGTGTAGTAATAAATATCTCACTCAGGAAGTGCACAAACACTACTGACGTGACTGACACAGAGCAAATCTACAGTGAATCCGTCATGTGTGATCTAATGAGCTGTCTGATTATAAGCTTGTTAAGAATAGTTTTATCCAGCAACAAAACATCTTTTAAAAAAGAATCTAAAAAACATTGACCAAGATTACAAGTGTTGCGCTAAAACGGGTGCGTAAATAATGCAAAAAAAATAGCGTTATCGCACTTTCCCTAGTGCTGCCATTACAAGTTACAAAAAAACCTCCTTATGCTGTGCGTTATGGTGCAATAAGCTCCATACCGCAAAAACCCAAGGACTGAGTTTACGTGCTCTTGCACACTTTTCCCCCATAGACATCAATGGGGAGAAAGTGTTCTTCTAACACATGCGATTGCGGAATGGAGATCGCCGTAATGCAACTCCATTGATGTCTATGGGGAAAATAAAGTTACAACCTAACATAAACCCCTATTTCTCTTGTTAAGTGTATCCAGTCCACGGATCATCCATTACTTGTGGGATATTCTCCTTCCCAACAGGAAGTTGCAAGAGGATCACCCACAGCAGAGCTGTTATATAGCTCCTTCCCTAACTGCCATATCCAGTCATTCTCTTGCAACCCTCAACATAGATGGAGGTAGTAAGAGGAAATTGGTGTAATATAGTTCGTTTTTTCTTCAATCAAGAGTTCATTGTTTTAAATGGTACCGGAGTTGTACTATTTTCTCTCAGGCAGCATTTGGAAGAAGAATCTGCCTGCGTTTTCTATGATCTTAGCAGAAGTAACTAAGATCCACTGCTGTTCCCACGTATGTCTGAAGGGTGAGGTAACTTCAGAGGGAGAATGGCGTGCAGGTTATCCTGCAATAAGGTATGTGCAGTTTTAAGTTTTTCTAGGGATGGAATTGCTAGAAAATGCTGCTGATACCGGATTAATGTAAGTTAAGCCTAAATACAGTGATTTAATGACTAGTAACAAGCTTACTGTGAGAGCTATAGACTCTTATAATTATGCAATATAAAACGTTTGCTGGCATGCTTAATCGTTTTTATATATGCTTTGGTGATAAAACTTATTGGGGCTTAGTTTTTTCCACATGGCTGGCTTGGTTTTTGCCTAGAAACAGTTTCCTGAGGCTTTCCACTGTTGTAGTATGAGTGGGAGGGGCCTATTTTAGCGCTTTGTTGCGCACTTAAAATTACAGACAGAGACATCCAGCTTCCCTCAGCAGTCCCCTGCATGGTATAGGACATCTCTGAAGGGCTCAAAAGGCTTCAAAAGTCGTGTATTGAGGAAGGTAAAGCCACAGTAGAACTGTGGCAGTTTATTGTGACTGTTCAGAAAACGTTTTTCATTTGTCAATCCGGTTTTTTGCATTAAGGGGTTAATCATCCATTTGCAAGTGGGTTAATCATCCATTTGCAAGTGGGTGCAATACTCTGCTAACTTGTTACATACACTGTAAAAATTTTGTTAGTTTAACTGCCTTTTTTCACTGTTATTTCAAATTTTGACAAAATTTGTTTCTCTTAAAGGCACAGTAACGTTTCTTATATTTGCTTGTTAACTTGATTTAAAGTGTTTTCCAAGCTTGCTAGTCTCATTGCTAGTCTGTATAAACATATCTGACATAGAGGAACCTCTTTGTGCATTATGTTTAAAAGCCATGGTGGAACCCCATAGGAGAATGTGTACTAAATGTATTGATTTCACTTTAAATAATAAAGATCAGCCTTCATCTTTAAAAGAAATATCACCAGAAGATTCTGACGAGGGGGAAGTTATGCCGACTAACTCCCCCCACGTGTCAGATCCCTTGACTCCCGCTCATGGGACTCACGCTAGAATGGCGCCAAGTACATCAAAGACGCCCATAGCGATTACTTTACAAGACATGGCGGCGATCATGGATAATACCCTGTCAGCGGTATTAGCCAGACTGCCTGAATATAGAGGGAAGCGCGATATCTCTGGGGTTAGGCGTAATACAGAGCGCGCAGATGTTTTAAGGCCCATGTCTGATACTGCGTCACAATATGCAGAAGCTGAGGAAGGAGAGCTTCAGTCTGTGGGTGACGTCTCTGACTCGGGGAAACCTGATTCAGATATGTCTACTTTTAAATTTAAGCTTGAGAACCTCCGGGTGTTGCTTGGAGAGGTTTTAGCTGCTCTGAATGACTGTGACACAATTGCAGTGCCAGAGAAATTGTGTAGACTGGATAAATACTATGCAGTGCCGGTGTGTACTGACGTTTTTCCTATACCTAAAAGGTTTACAGAAATTATTAATAAGGAGTGGGACAGACCCGGTGTGCCGTTTTCCCCCCCTCCTATTTTTAGAAAAATGTTTCCAATAGACGCCACCACACGGGACCTATGGCAGACGGTCCCTAAGGTGGAGGGAGCAGTTTCTACTTTAGCAAAGCGTACCACTATCCCTGTCGAGGACAGTTGTGCTTTTTCAGATCCAATGGATAAAAAATTAGAGGGTTACCTAAAGAAAATGTTTATTCAACAGGGTTTTATCCTGCAGCCCCTTGCATGCATTGCTCCTGTCACGGCTGCTGCGGCGTTCTGGTTTGAGTCTCTGGAAGAGGCCTTTCAGACAGCTAATCCATTGACTGAAATACTTGATAAGCTTAGAACACTTAAGCTAGCTAATTCTTTTGTTTCTGATGCCATTGCTCATTTGACAAAACTAACGGCTAAGAATTCTGGATTCGCCATCCAGGCGCGTAGAACGCTATGGCTTAAATCTTGGTCAGCTGACGTGACTTCAAAGTCTAAATTACTTAACATTCCTTTCAAGGGCAGCCTGGAAATCTAACCAGGCCTGGAACAAAAGCAAGCAGGCCAGAAAGCCTGCTGCTGCCTCTAAGACAGCATGAAGGAACGGCCCCCTATCCGGTAACGGATCTAGTAGGGGCAGACTTTCTCTCTTCGCCCAGGCGTGGGCAAGAGATGTTCAGGATCCCTGGGCGTTGGAGATCATATCTCAGGGATATCTTCTGGACTTCAAAGCTTCCCCCCCACAAGGGAGATTTCACCTTTCGAGATTATCTGTAAACCAGATAAAGAAAGAGGCATTCTTACGCTGTGTGCTAGACCTCCTAGTAATGGGAGTGATCCATCCAGTTCCACAGATGGAACAGGGACAGGGATTTTATTCAAATCTGTTTGTGGTTCCCAAAAAAGAGGGAACCTTCAGACAAATTTTGGATCTAAAGATCTTAAACAAGTTCCTCAGAGTTCCATCGTTCAAAATGGAAACTATTCGGACCATCATACCTATGATCCAGGAGGGTCAGTTCATGACCACAGTGGATTTGAAGGATGCTTACCTTCACATACCGATTCACAAAGACCATCATCGGTTCCTAAGGTTTGCCTTTCTAGACAGGCATTACCAGTTTGTGGCTCTTCCCTTCGGGTTAGCTACAGCCCCAAGAATTTTTACAAAGGTTCTGGGGTCCCTTCTAGCGGTCCTAAGACCACGGGGCATATCAGTGGCCCCTTATCTAGACGACATCCTGATACAGGCATCAAATTTCCAAATTGTCAAATCTCATACACACATAGTATTGGCATTTCTGAGGTCACATGGGTGGAAAGTGAACAAGGAAAAGAGTTCTCTATCACCCCTCACAAGAGTGTCCTTCCTAGGAACTCTGATAGATTCTGTAGAAATGAAAATTTACCTGACGGAGTCCAGGTTATCAAAGCTTCTAAATTCCTGCCGTGTTCTTCATTCCATTCCGCACCCGTCAGTGGCTCAGTGCATGGAAGTGATCGGCTTAATGGTAGCGGCGATGGACATAGTGCCATTTGCGCGCCTACATCTCAGACCGCTGCAATTATGCATGCTAAGTCAGTGGAATGGGGATTACACAGATTTGTCCCCTCTACTAAATCTGGATCAAGAGACCAGAGATTCTCTTCTCTGGTGGCTATCTCGGGTCCATCTGTCCAAGGGTATGACCTTTCGCAGGCCAGATTGGACAATTGTAACAACAGATGCCAGCCTTCTAGGTTGGGGTGCAGTCTGGAATTCCCTGAAGGCTCAGGGATCGTGGACTCAGGAGGAGAAACTCCTCCCAATAAATATTCTGGAGTTAAGAGCAATATTCAATGCTCTTCTAGCTTGGCCTCAGTTAGCAACCCTGAGGTTCATCAGATTTCAGTTGGACAACATCATGACTGTGGCTTACATCAATCATCAAGGGGGGACCAGAAGCTCCCTAGCGATGTTAGAAGTGTCCAAGATAATTCGTTGGGCGGAGACTCACTCTTGCCACCTATCAGCGATCCATATCCCAGGTGTAGAGAACTGGGAGGCGGATTTTCTAAGTCGTCAGACTTTTCATCCGGGGGAGTGGGAACTCCATCCGGAGGTGTTTGCTCAATTGATTCATTGTTGGGGCAAACCAGAGCTGGATCTCATGGCATCTCGACAGAACGCCAAGCTTCCTTGTTATGGATCCAGGTCCAGGGACCAAGAAGCGACGCTGATAGATGCTCTAGCAGCACCTTGGTTCTTCAACCTGGCTTATGTGTTTCCACCGTTTCCTCTGCTCCCTCGACTGATTGCCAGAATCAAACAGGAGAGAGCATTGGTGATCTTGATAGCGCCTGCGTGGCCACGCAGGACCTGGTATGCAGACCTAATGGGCATGTCATCCTTTCCACCTTGGACTCTGCCTTTGAGACAAGACCTTCTAATACAAGGTCCTTTCAATCATCCAAATCTAATTTCTCTGAGACTGACTGCCTGGAGATTGAACGCTTGATTTTATCAAAGCGTGGCTTCTCTGAGTCAGTCATTGATACCTTAATACAGGCACGAAAGCCTGTCACCAGGAAAATCTACCATAAGATATGGCGCAAATATCTTTATTGGTGTGAATCCAAGAATTACTCATGGAGTAAGGTTAGGATTCCTAGAATATTGTCTTTTCTCCAAGAGGGTTTGGAAAAAGTATTATCAGCTAGTTCTTTAAAGGGACAGATTTCTGCTCTGTCTATTCTTTTGCACAAGCATCGCTTCATACCTTTTCAAAATTTTACAAATTTGATACTTTTGCTTCTTTGGAGGCTATTTTTGGGAGAAAGGTTCTACAGGCAGTGGTCCCTTCCGTTTAAGTACCTGCCTTGTCCCTCCCATCATCCGTGTACTTTAGCTTTGGTATTGGTATCCCACAAGTAATGGATGATCCGTGGACTGGATACAATTAACAAGAGAAAACATAATTTATGCTTACCTGATAAATTTATTTCTCTTGTAGTGTATCCAGTCCACGGCCCGCCCTGTCCTTTTAAGGCAGGTCTAAATTTTAATTAAACTACAGTCACCACTGCACCCTATGGTTTCTCCTTTCTCGGCTAGTTTCGGTCGAATGACTGGATATGGCAGTTAGGGGAGGAGCTATATAACAGCTCTGCTGTGGGTGATCCTCTTGCAACTTCCTGTTGGGAAGGAGAATATCCCACAAGTAATGGATGATCTGTGGACTGGATACACTACAAGAGAAATAAATTTATCAGGTAAGCATAAATTATGTTTCTCTATACCCCTAATCCACCACCCTGACATCGCTGACATTAACTAAAACTATTAACCCCTAATCTGCCACCCTCTGACTTCGCTGCCACTAAATAAACCATTAACCCCTAAACCTCCACCCCCTGCATCGCTAACACCTAAATAAACATATTATCCCCTAAACGGACCCCCCCCCCCCCCCACATCGCCGCCACTAAACCTATTAACTCCAAAACCTATCGGCTATACTTAAAATTAAATTTACAATATAACTATCTTAAAATAAATAAATAAAAACCTGTGAAATAAAAAAAAAACTATGATTAAACTATAAATTAATATTACATTTCTTTATTAAAAATAAATAAACTACAAATAAATAATTTATAGTTTAATCTTAGGTTTTTTTATTTTACAGGTAAGTTTTTATTTATTTTAAGATAGTTATATTGTAAATTTAATTTTAAGTATAGGGGATAATTAGGTTTAGGGGTTAATAGTTTAATTTTGTGATTTGCAATGTGGGGGCCAGCGGTTTAGGAGTTAATAGGTTTAGTTTAGTGTTGACGATGTGGGGGGACGGCGGTTTAGGGGTTGATATGTTTAGTTTATTAGTAGCGATGTGGGGGGCCGGCAGTTTAGGGGTAATAACTTTATATAGTGTTGGCGATGTGGGTGGACAACGGATTAAGGGTTAATAGGTTTAATACAGTATTTGCAATGCAGGGGGTGGCGAGGGGTTAAAAGTGGGTGTTAGTGTACTTTGTAACATTTTAGTTATGGGTTTTGTGAAAAAAAATTGTTTTGCAAAATCCACAACTACTGGTCTCAGATCGCGGAATGGATCAAGGCGGTATAGGCCATAATGCAAGCATTTTAGCCGGGCCGCTCAACCTGTAATACAGCGGTATAAAAATCCTGCACTCAAGTCAATTTTTGAGTACAGAATGGAGAATTGCTTTACAGGCTAAAATACTTGCGGTATAGCTGTACCACCGCGACTTGTAATACGAGACACCTGCCATTCCACGTGTTATGACCAATTTTTCAGCAGTATAGCCGTACCGCACCATACCGCAAAACTTGTAATTTAGGTGATTATTAGATACTACAACAAAAGGTGTTTCATTGTTAGTAAAATAAACTATTTTTGTTTCTCTTTTACAACTAACAGGTAACAGAGATAAAAATCTAGATACAGGAGCACATGCAGACCTTGTACTGGATAATTAGTGTCTGTTACACTATAAAATATAGATACAGTACTATAGTCTAAATAACCAAAACTACAACCCAGTGATGTGCAGTCACTAGAGGCAGGTGAGGCAGGGCTTCATCTCTCATATGGGCAAATATATTTTTTTTTTATTGGCTTTAAAAAAAAAAAAAAAATAGCAATTTTTTTTCCCCCAGCATTTTTTTTCACAGCTACATGTTGTGCAATGGAGAGGCAGAAGCAGGTCTGCCCACCATTACACAACATGCTGCGCCACCTACTGGATGAAAGTGGTTAAGATCATTGCATGGCACATAACTGCTTATTTGAGGCAGTCCTATTTTGGCTGACCCAATCTAGTGAGAGACATTAGTAAGTGGAACTTAGGGTTGGGGCTGGATGTTAAATGATATAAAACAAAACAAAAACGGAAAAAAACAACTTCATTTATTTTGTTGCTGTCAGCTTTGCTAAAGTGAAAAAGAGAGTTCTGTACTACCCCTCCAAGTGCAGTGGAATGTGCCACTGTCACTTCCTTACAGAGCAGCCAGGAAGAGATGCAGACTCAGAGCAGTGTTTTAGCCACATTTTATTAAAGTAAGTTCTGCAACCTTAGATTTTGCTGAAAGGGATTCTGTTAGTGAAAATGATAATTTAATGAATGTGGTTTAGTGTTTTTTTGTTTTTTTACTCTTTTACAGCAGTTTAAGGATCGTTTTTGTATTTTGTTTACTCAAAATTGACACCTTAGCAGCTTGCCTCTGTACTTCACACTAATGTATAATCTCACTTTCTGAACTCTCTGTAGCTCTGCTGTTTTATTACTTAAAAATTCAGTGTCATTCTCCTCCATGGTCTCTTTCTCTCTCTGTCTCTCTTCCTCCCCCTCTGACTCTCTCATCCCTTATGTGTCTCTCTAAACCTCTGTGTGTGATTGTGTCTCTCTCTCTTTCTCTCTAACCCTCTGTATCTCTCTCCCCCGCCTCTCTCTCCCTCTCCCCCCGAGTGCTTTTCTGTGTTTCTCTCTACCTTTTATTTATTTAATTAACGAATTGGTAGTGCCATCTGATGGTGTGGCTTTATTTAAAGGGGTGGGGTCAAGCGCCCCACCATCTTTAAATTTCACCAGCCGCCACTGGATCAAGACATTTTTATATTTACTGAATAATGAAGGAATCTCTAAACATAATTTGCAGCATTAAAGTGTAAATGTATGTTTTAAACATATTTTAATGGGCCTGGATTTCTAGATCTCATAATCAGAGCAAGCATTTTGTTATCTTGCAAGAGTTTCTGTTACAATCCTTTAGACTAAAATTAGATGTTTACTAATTTGACCAGTTTTCTAAGACACCATTTAAAGGGACATGAAACCCATATGTTTTCTTTCATGATTTAGAAAGAGCATGCAATTTTAAATTACTTTCCAATTTACATCTAATATCTAATTTTCTTCATTCTTTTGATATCCTTTGTTGAAAATCATATCTAAATATGCTTAGTAGCTGCTGATTGGTGGCTGCACATAGATACCTCATGTGATTGGCTCACCCATGTGCATTGCTATTTCTTCAACAAAGGATATCTAAAGAATGAAGGAGTATCCTAGCCACTGCCTCACCAGCCTCTGACTACAGCTACAACCCCTATTCCAAAAATGGTGGGACAGTATGGAAAATGCAAAAAAAAACAAACAGAATCATTTGAAAGTCCAAATGACCCTGTACTATATTGAAAACACATTATTAACACATTATTTGTGAATTTTATGTATTTTTGAAAATATACATTAATTTCAAATCTGATGACTGCAACACGTTCCCAAAAAGTCAGGACATGGGTCAATTTAGGATTAATAGCGATGTGACAAGTTGAAATAAGTAGGTGATGTGAAACAGGTGAGGCAATCATGTAATCATAGTATATAAGGAGCCTCCAAAAAATTCCAAGTCCTTCCAGAGCAAGTATGGGTCAAGGCTTGCCAATCTGCCAATTGATGCGTCAGAGAATAATCCAAGGTTTGCCAATCTGCCAACAGATGCATCAGCAAATAATCCAACACTTTGAGAAATACATTCCCCAAAGACAAATCGGTTGGATTCTGGGCATTTCACTTTCTACAGTGCCCAATATAATTAAAAGATTTAAGAAAACCCGGTCAAATCTCAGTGTGTAAAGGGCAAGTCCAAAAACCACTTCCGACTGCGCGTGATCTCCAATCCCTCAGACGTCACTGTCTTAAAAACCGTCATGAGTCTGTAATGAATATAACTGACATGGACTTGAAAATACTTTGGTAAACCTTTGTCGGTCAACACCATCCGCCGCTGCATCCACAGATGCAAGTTAAGGCTTTACAATGCAAATCAGAAGCCATACACAAATATTGTCCAGAAGCGCCGCCAACTTCTCTAGACTCGGTCTCATCTGAGATGGACAGTAACACAGTGGAATTGTGTTTTGTGGTCCAACAAGTCAAAATTTCGAATAGTTTTTGGAAAAAACAGCCATCATGTTCTCCGGGCCAAAGAGGAAAAAGACCTTCCAAGCTCTTATCAGCATCAGGCCCAAAAGCCAGCATCTGTCTTGGCATGGGTAACTTGCACATCTGTGAGGGCACCATTAATGCAGAAAGATATATATACATTTTGGAGCAACATGTCCCTGCATTTTCCAGCCTGACAACACCAAACCACATTCTGCCCAGATTACAAGGGCATGTCTGTGTAAGCAGAGAGTGCAGGTGCTAGCATGGCCTGCCTGCAGTCCTGACCTGTGTCCAATTGAGAATCTGTGGTGCATTATGAAGCGCAAAATAAGGCAATGAAGACCCCATACAAAAGAAGTATAATGTATCTTTCTGCAAACTTACCCAAACACTGCCAACCTTGAATACACAAATTATCCCAAGTTAATTTGCAACAAAGATTAAAAAAAACACAATACAGGTGGCGCAAATGCTAATGCTGGTTTGGAAAGTAACTTATTTTTTTGTAAGTTAAAATTTACAGTTAAAAAATCCCAGAAAAGACCACTCCAATAAATAAATTGTATCTATGTCATAAATAAATAAAGATCTCAGGATTCGAGCAAGTAAATTACATATATTTAATAAATTGAGTTCACACTCGCTCGCATTCATGCACAGAGCTCTGTGATCAAAATCACAATTAAAAACCTCACAATAAAAAATATCTGAAAAAAACAGTTGTTGAGGGAATATCGCTCAGAGTCTCAGTAAAAGTCTGTGAACTGTCCCAATCGAAAAGTTAATGGCATAAAAAATTGCTCTTTGAATCCACCAGCACTGCTTACGAAATAGCAAGGAATCCTCAAACACTGCTTAGGAAGTAGCAAGAAGATAAGGTACTGTGTCTTAATGCTCCTGTGTTTTTCATTTGTCTTATCTTAATAAGGAAATCAAGTATAAAAATCACGTTCTGAAAATAAGACTTTATTAAGTTTTAAACATCTAGGTCCAAGTTACGCATATTTAGAGCAATTTTTTATGCCATTAACTTTTTGATTGGAACAGTTCACGGACTTTTACTGAGACTCTGTGCGATATTCCCTCAACAATTGTTTTTTCAGAGATTTTTTATTGTGAGATTTTATATTGTGATTTTGATCACAGAGCTCTGTGTATGAATGTGAGCGAGTGTGAATGATGATAGTAGTTTGACACCGTTATGATCCATGTTAACTTGTTTTAATTCTGAGAACTCCATTTATTAAATATATGTAATTAACTTGCTCATATCCTGAGATCTTTATTTATTTATGAAATAGATCAAATGTATTAATTAAAGTGGGCTTTTCAGGGATTTTTTAACTGTAAATTTTAACTTACAAAAAGAGAAGTTAATTTCCAAACCAGCATTAGCCTTTGCGCCACCTGTATTGCGTTGTTTGAAGGCCCCATACAGTTGCTCAGCTGAAGACATACATAATAAATGAATGGGGGAAATTCCACTTGCTAAACGTAACCAACTGGTGTCTTCAGTGCCCAAATGCATAATACATGTTAAAAAAAAAAAAAGGTGATGTTACACAGTGGTAAACAGTCGATTGTCCTAACTTTCCATCTTAATGGGAGGAGAGTCCACTGCTTCATTCATTACTTGTGGGAATTCAGAACCTGGCCACCAGGAGTAGGCAAAGACACCCCAGCCAAAGGCTTAAATACCTCCGCCACTCCCCTCATCCCCCAGTCATTCTTTGCCTTTCGTCACAGGAGGTTTGCAGAGAAGTGTCAGAAGATTTGGAGTAGTCTCTTATGGAGGGTAGTACTCTTCGCTATTGGACTGGAGATTTAAGTAGTCCTGTCAGCCTCTCAGTGGGAGCATGGGTGAAAGTTGGAGTTTGGAGATGCAGGGAGAGTCTTTCTGCAAAATCATCCCGACTCATGATTAACAGCTCCTTAAGCAATCAGCGTTGACGAGTTTCGCTGCCTGCTTTCTGCACTCAAGCCCATGGCCTATATTTAACAAAGTCTGGTGGACCTGATCCGCCAGACCTCGCTGAATACGGAGAGCAATACGCTCTCCGTATTCAGCATTGCACCAGCAGCCCACAAGAGCTGCTTGTGCAACGCCGCCCCCTGCAGACTCACGGCCGATCGGCCGCCAGCAGGGGGGGTATCAATCAACCCGATCGTACTCGATCGGGTTGAATTCCGGCGATGTCTGTCTGCTTGCTCAGAGCAGGCGGACAGGTTATGGAGCAGCAGTCTTTGTGACCGCTGCTTCATAACTGCTGTTTCTGGCGAGCCTGCAGGCTCATCAGAAACACGGGGCATCAAGCTCCATTCGGAGCTTGATAGATAGGCCCCCATGTCAGGAGCGATGCTACTAACCTGTCACACTTGAAAGGCCATGTTCCTGTTCCACAGCTAGATTCTGGTAAGATCATTTAATTTATGCACATATGATAACACAAGAAGACAGGGTCACAGTGTGTCTCCTTTATCTGTGTAGAATCTAGAGTTAATATCCCTAGCAAGGAGATTATTGAATAGGGGGGGGGGGGGTTGTGCATCATATGTTATTGTGTTTGATGCTACTTCATGTGAGAGATGAGGCTCTAGCAATGTGTGAACAGTCAGGTATAAATCAGCGTAGCCTTTTCTTTCATGTAATTGGCAAGAGTCCATAAGCTAGTGACGTATGGGATATACATTCCTACCAGGAGGTATGTATCATTATTTAATGACACTCTCAGCTATGGTTTGGCACTTTATGTATTAATATAAAGTTTTTAATATACGTATTTACTTATATATTGTCTATGTATATTTCCCTTTTGCAGACTAACAGTTTCAGTATGGGAATCATGTTTTAGGAAGTTATTTTTAATATTTTCTTACCTGGGGTATAGTCTTATTTTCTAAATATGACTGTTTTTTCCTAAATTTCACAGGCAAATTAGGCTTGCGAGGTCGCAAAATTCTGTTATTTATTGCATCATTTTTTATCGCGAATGAGCGTCTATGGTGACACAGGTTTCATCATTTCCTGCGTCTTAGTTGACGCCAGGTTGTTTGGCGTGTAGTCACATTTGTTATGACGCGAGTTGCATCATTTCTGGATGTTTGTTGGCGCCAACAAATGTTTTACTTCATTTTGCGTAGTGCGTCATTCTTGGCACTAAAAGATTTGGTTATATTTTACCCCATTTCCTATATGCTCCTTGCCTTCTTATACTTCAGAGGGCTATACTGTTTGCTTTTTTGCCTATTTAGCATATTCATTTTTTTCTCATTCCTGAAACTGCTATATGAGGAAATTGTATATTTTGTTTAAATGTTTTTTTTTCTTTTACATTTGCAAGATGTCTCAGACTGATCCTGTCTCAGAAGGTACTATAGGAACCATGCTGCCTGAACAAAGTTCTACCAAAGCTAAGTGTATCTGTTGTAAGCAAGCTGAGATTATATCTCTGAAATAAACTCAGGTCACTAGTTTGTGAACTGAGTAAAAAAAGCATGCTTCTATACACTGTTAAACAGTATCACTTCCAATTTGGGTACAGACAGTAAGCAAACAATAATGTTAAAATTTAACTTTTATTGTGTAAGTTAAAAAATGACAGCTTGTCTATTCTCTCATCTGCTGCCTTCGCTTCTTATTAAAAACACATCTCCTTAATGTTTATTATAAACGTGAATAGCAGGTGGTATGAGAAAAAAGAGAGAACTGGGGTTGCTATATGGTTCTGATTGCAAAATGTTGTTGTATTATTGCCTAAGACCTAGATTTGGAGTTTGGCGGTAGCCGTGAAAACCAGCGTTAGAGGCTCCTAACGCTGGTTTTAGGCTACCGCCGGTATTTGGAGTCACTCAAAATAGGGTCTAACGCTCACTTTTCAGCCGCGACTTTTCCATACCGCAGATCCCCTTACGTCAATTGCGTATCCTATCTTTTCAATGGGATCTTTCTAACTCCGGTATTTAGAGTCGTTTCTGAAGTGAGCGTTAGACATCTAACGACAAAACTCCAGCCGCAGGAAAAAAGTCAGTAGTTAAGAGCTTTCTGGGCTAACGCCGGTTTCTAAAGCTCTTAACTACTGTACTCTAAAGTACACTAACACCCATAAACTACCTATGTACCCCTAAACTGAGGTCCCCCCACATCGCCGACACTCGTATAAATTTTTTTAACCCCTAATCTGCCGACCGCCACCTACGTTATCCTTATGTACCCCTAATCTGCTCCCCCTAACACCGCCGACCCCTGTATTATATTTATTAACCCCTAATCTGCCCCCCTCAACGTCGCCTCCACCTGCCTACACTTATTAACCCCTAATCTGCCGACCGCAAAGCGCCGCCACCTACGTTATCCTTATGTACCCCTAATCAGCTGCCCCTAACACCGCCAACCCCTATATTATATTTATTAACCCCTAATCTGCCCCCCTCAACGTCGCCTCCACCTGCCTACACTTATTAACCCCTAATCTGCCGACCGCAAAGCGCCGCCACCTACGTTATCCTTATGTACCCCTAATCTGCTGCCCCTAACACCGCCGACCCCATATTATATTTATTAACCCCTAATCTGCCCCCCTCAACGTCGCCTCCACCTGCCTACACTTATTAACACCTAATCTGCTGACCGGACCTGAGCGCTACTATAATCAAGTTATTAACCCCTAATCTGCCTCACTAACTCTATAATAAATAGTATTAACCCCTAATCTGCCCTCCCTAACATCGCCGACACCTAACTTCAATTATTAACCCCTAATCTGCCAACTGGAGCTCACCGCTACTCTAATAAATGTATTAACCCCTAAAGCTAAGTCTAACCCTAACACTAACACCCCCCTAAATTAAATATAATTTACATCTAACAAAATTAATTAACTCTTATTAAATAAATTATTCCTATTTAAAGATAAATACTTACCTGTAAAATAAATCATAATATAGCTACAATATAAATTATAATTATATTATAGCTATTTTAGGATTTTTATTTATTTTACAGGTAACTTTGTATTTATTTTAACCAGGTACAATAGCTATTAAATAGTTAAGAACTATTTAATAGCTAAAATAGTTAAAATAATTACAAAATTACCTGTAAAATAAATCCTAACCTAAGTTACAATTAAACCTAACACTACACTATCAATAAATTAATTAAATAAACTACCTACAATTACCTACAATTAACTTAACACTACACTATCAATAAATTAATTAAATACAATTACTACAAATAAATACAATTAAATAAACTAGCTAAAGTACAAAAAATAAAAAAGAACTAAGTTACAAAAAATAAAAAAATATTTACAAACATAAGAAAAATATTACAACAATTTTAAACTAATTACACCTACTCTAAGCCCCCTAATAAAATAACAAAGCCCCCCAAAATAAAAAAAATGCCCTACCCTATTCTAAATTACTAAAGTTCAAAGCTCTTTAACCTTACCAGCCCTGAACAGGGCCCTTTGCGGGGCATGCCCCAAAGAATTCAGCTCTTTTGCCTGTAAAAAAAAACATACAATCCCCCCCCAACATTACAACCCACCACCCACATACCCCTAATCTAACCCAAACCCCCCTTAAATAAACCTAACACTAAGCCCCTGAAGATCTTCCTACCTTATCTTCACCCTGCCAGGTTCACCGATCCGCCCTGAAGAGCTCCTCCGATGTCCTGATCCAAGCCCAAGCGGGGGGCTGAAGAGGTCCATGATCCGGCTGAAGTCTTTATCCAAGCGGGAGCTGAAGAGGTCCATGATCCGGATGAAGTCTTCATCCAAGCGGGAGCTGAAGAGGTCCATGATCCGGATGAAGTCTTCTATCAACTGCATCTTCAATCTTCTTTCTTCCGGATCCATCTTGCAGACCTCTGACGCGGAACATCCTCTTCTCCCGACGCCTACTAGCCGAATGACGGTTCCTTTAAGGGACGTCATCCAAGATGGCGTCCCTCGAATTCCAATTGGCTGATAGGATTCTAGGAATATTCTGATTGGCTGATGGAATCAGCCAATCAGAATCAAGTTCAATCCGATTGGCTGAGCTCGCATTCTATTGGCTGTTCCGATCAGCGATGTTAGGGAGGACAGATTAGGGGTTAATACTATTTATTATAGGGTTAGTGAGGCGGATTAGGGGTTAATAACTTGATTATAGTAGCGCTCAGGTCCGGTCGGCAGATTAGGGGTTAATAAGTGTAGGCAGGTGGAGGCGACGTTGTGGGGGGCAGATTAGGGGTTAATAAATATAATATAGGGGTCGGCGATGTTAGGGCAGCAGATTAGGGGTACATAGGGATAATGTAAGTAGCGGCAGTTTACGGAGCGGCAGATTAGGGGTTAATAATAATATGCAGGGGTCAGCGATAACACCTATTAATACCTTGTATGAGTTCATGTTATTGGTTACTGCCACTTTAAGATCGTTCCCCTATTCATATCTTATGCGGACCTTAATACATACTCTCAGATTACCTGTTAATTACCGCTGTTAGGTGCTAGAGGGCTATTACCTTGTTATTACCGCTATTGTGGGTTGCCACCACCGTGGTTATTTAAGTTATCACTGATTACTGCCACTCTAATATCGGTCATGAATGCCTGTTCATTATTTCCTAGTGGTTACCACTTTTGAGTCATGGGGAGCAGTTCCCTGGTGTTACTATTGGTACTGGTTACTGTCACTTTAAAAAAGGTTAACCGTTAAATGTTTTAATACCGGTCCAACTTTATGTTTACCTGTTATTACTTTTATCAAGTTGTAGAGAGCTGTTACCTTATTATTACCGCTGTTGCTGGTTACTTCCACTCGCCTAGATTTAGAGTTCTGTGTTAGCTGTCAAAACCAGTGTTAGGGGCTCCTAACGCTGGTTTTGGGCTACCGCTGGTATTTAGAGTCAGTCAGGAAAGGGTCTAACGTTCACTTTGCAGCCGCGACTTTTCCATACCGCAGATCCCCCTACGCCATTTGCGTAGCCTGTCTTTTCAATGGGATCTTCCTAAAGCTGGTATTTAGAGTCTTGGCTGAAGTGAGTGTTAGAAATCTAACGACAAGACTCCAGCTGCAGAGAAAAGCCAGGAGTTAAGAGCTTTATGGGCTAAAGCCGGTTCATAAAGCTCTTAACTACTGTGCTCTAAAGTACACTAACACCCATAAACTACCTATGTACCCCTAAACCGAGGTCCCCCCACATCGCAGCCACTCTATTAATTTTTTTTAACCCCTAATCTGCCGACCGCAAACCGCCGCCACCTACATTATCCCTATGTACCCCTAATCTACTGCCCCTAACACCGCCGACACCTACATTATATTTATTAACCCCTAATCTGCCCCCCCAACGTCGCCGCTACCTACCTACACTTATTAACCCCTAATCTGCCGACCGCACACCGCCGCAACCTACATTATCCCTATGAACCCATAATCTGCTGCCCCTAACCCCCGCCGACCCCTATATTATATTTATTAACCCCTAATCTGCCCCCCCCCAACGTCGCTGCTACCTACCTACAATTATTAACCCCTAATCTGCCAACCGGACCTCACCGCTACTCTAATAAATGTATTAACCCCTAAAGCTAAGTCTAACCCTAACCCTAACACCCCCCTAAGTTAAATATAATTTTTATCTAACGAAATAAAATAAATCTTATTAAATAAATTATTCCTATTTAAAGCTAAATACTTACCTGTAAAATAAACCCTAATATAGCTACAATATAAATAATAATTATATTGTAGCTATTTTAGGATTAATATTTACTTTACAGGCTACCTAGTTAAAATAATTACAAAAGTACCTGTAATTACAAAAGTACCTGTAAAATAAATCCTAACCTAAGTTACAATTAAACCTAACACTACACTATCAATAAATTAATTAAATAAACTACCTACAATTATCTACAATTAAACCTAACACTACACTATCAATAAATAAATTAAATACAAATACCTACAAATAAATACACTAACTAAAGTACAAAAAATAAAAAAAGATCTAAGTTCCAAAAAATAAAAAAAGAACTAAGTTACAAAAAATAATAATTTTTTTTACAAACATTATAAAAATATTACAACAATTTTAAGCTTATTACACCTACTCTAAGCCCCTAATAAAATAACAAAGCCCCCCAAAATAAAAAAATGCCCTACCCTATTCTAAAATAAAAATTGAAAAGTCTTTTACCTTACCAGCTCTTAAAAGGGCCTTTTGCGGGGCATGCCCCAAATAATTCTGCTCTTTTGCCGTTAAAAAAACATACAATACCCCCCCAACATTACAACCCACCACCCACATACCCCTAATCTAACCCAAACCCCCCTTACATAAACCTAACACTAAGCCCCTGAAGATCTTCCTACCTTGTCTTCACCACGCCGGGTATCACCGATCCGTCCAGAAGAGGGTCCGAACTCTTCATCCAAGCCCAAGTGGGGGCTGAAGAGGTCCATCATCCGGCTGAAGTCTTGATCCAAGCGGGGGCTGAAGAGGTCCATCATCCAGCTGAAGTCTTCTATCAAGCGGCATCTTCAATCTTCTTTCTTCTGGCTCCATCTTCATCCCGCCGATGCGGAACATCCATCCTGGCCGACGACTTCCCGACGAATGACGGTTCCTTTAAGGGACGTCATCCAAGATGGCGTCCCTCGAATTCCGATTGGCTGATAGGATTCTATCAGCCAATCGGAATTAAGGTAGGAAAATTCTGATTGGCTGATTGAATCAGCCAATCAGATTCAAGTTCAATCCGATTGGCTGATCCAATCAGCCAATCAGATTGAGCTTGCATTCTATTGGCTGATCGGAACAGCCAATAGAATGTGAGCTCAATCTGATTGGCTGATTGGATCAGCCAATCGGATTGAACTTCAATCTGATTGGCTGATTTAATCAGCCAATCAGATTTTTCCTACCTTAATTCCGATTGGCTGATAGAATCCTATCAGCCAATCGGAATTGAAGGGACGCCATCTTGGATGACGTCCCTTAAAGGAGCCTTCATTCGTCGGTAGTCCGTCGGGAAAGAAGGATCTTCCGCGTCGGTGGAATGAAGATGGATCCTGAAGAAAGAAGATTGAAGACCCTGCTTGGAAGATGACATCGCCCGGATGGAAGACTTCTTCAGCGCCGCTTGGAAGATGACATCGCCCGGATGGAAGACTTCTTCAGCGCCGCCTGCAGGATCACTTCATCGGATGGAAGACTTCTTCAGCGCCCCTTGGAGGATCACTTCTGCCGCTTCGGATCTCATCTTCGGTTCCATCGGTGGCTCGGCTGAGTGAAGACGACTCAAGGTAGGATGATCTTCAGGGGGGTAGTGTTAGGTTTATTTAAGGGGGGTTTGGGTTAGATTAGGGGTATGTGGGTGGTGGGTTTTAATGTTGGGGGGGTTGTATTTTTCTTTTACAGGCAAAAGAGCAGTTTTCTTTGGGGCATGCCCCGCAAAAGGCCCTTTTAAGGGCTGGTAAGGTAAAAGAGCTTTGAACTTTTTTAATTTAGAATAGAGTAGGGAATTTTTTTATTTTGGGGGGCTTTGTTATTTTATTAGGGGGCTTAGATTAGGTGTAATTAGCTTAAAATTGTTGTAATATTTTTTAAATGTTTGTAACTTATTACTTTTATTTTTTGTAACTTAGCTTTTTTTATTTTTTGTACTTTAGTTAGTTTATGTAATTGTATTTAATTGTAGTTATTTGTAGTTAATTTATTTAATTAATTTAATGATAATGTAGTGTTAGTTTTAATTGTAACTTAGGTTAGGATTTATTTTACAGGTAATTTCTCCAACATAGGTGTGTCCGGTCCACGGCGTCATCCTTACTTGTGGGATATTCTCTTCCCCAACAGGAAATGGCAAAGAGCCCAGCAAAGCTGGTCACATGATCCCTCCTAGGCTCCGCCTACCCCAGTCATTCTCTTTGCCGTTGTACAGGCAACATCTCCACGGAGATGGCTTAGAGTTTTTTAGTGTTTAACTGTAGTTTTTATTATTCAATCAAGAGTTTGTTATTTTAAAATAGTGCTGGTATGTACTATTTACTCAGAAACAGAAAAGAGATGAAGATTTCTGTTTGTATGAGGAAAATGATTTTAGCACCGTAACTAAAATCCATGGCTGTTCCACACAGGACTGTTGAGAGCAATTAACTTCAGTTGGGGGAACAGTGTGCAGTCTCTTACTGCTTGAGGTATGACACATTCTAACAAGACGATGTAATGCTGGAAGCTGTCATTTTCCCTATGGGATCCGGTAAGCCATGTTTATTAAGATAGTAAATAAGGGCTTCACAAGGGCTTATTAAGACTGTAGACTTTTTCTGGGCTAAATCGATTCATTATTAACACATATTTAGCCTTGAGGAATCATTTATTCTGGGTATTTTGATATGATTATATCGGCAGGCACTGTTTTAGACACCTTATTCTTTAGGGGCTTTCCCTAATCATAGTCAGAGCCTCATTTTCGCGCCGGTATGGCGCACTTGTTTTTGAGGACAGCATGGCATGCAGCTGCATGTGTGTGGAGCTCTGATACATAGAAAAGTCTTTCTGAAGGCATCATTTGGTATCGTATTCCCCTTTGGGCTTGGTTGGGTCTCAGCAAAGCAGATTCCAGGGACTGTAAAGGGGTTAAATATAAAAACGGCTCCGGTTCCGTTATTTTAAGGGTTAAAGCTTCCAATCCAGCCTGGAGACCTATGCAAGGCTGGAGCAAAGGAAAGCAGGCCAGGAAACCTGCCACTGCTACCAAGACAGCATGAAATGCGGGCCCCCGATCCGGGACCGGATCTGGTGGGGGGCAGACTCTCTCTCTTCGCTCAGGCTTGGGAAAGAGATGTTCTGGATCCTTGGGCGCTAGAAATAGTCTCCCAAGGTTATTCTCTGGAGTTCAAGGGGCTTCCTCCAAGGGGAGAGGTTCCACAGGTCTCAGTTGTCTTCAGACCACATAAGAAGACAGGCATTCTTACATTGGGTAGAAGACCTGCTAAAAATGGGAGTGATTCATCCTGTTCCATTAGGAGAACAAGGGATGGGGTTCTACTCCAATCTGTTCATAGTTCCCAAAAAAGAGGGAACGTTCAGACCAATCTTAGATCTCAAGATCTTGAACAAGTTTCTCAAGGTTCCATCGTTCAAGATGGAAACCATTCGAACACTTCTTCCTGCCATCCAGGAAGGTCAATTCATGACCAAGGTGGATTTCAAGGATGCGTATCTACATATTCCTATCCACAAGGAACATCATCGGTTCCTAAGGTTTGCATTCCTGGACAAGCATTTCCAGTTCGTGGCATTTTCTTTCGGATTAGCCACTGCTCCTAGGATTTTCTCATAGGTACTAGGGTCCCTTCTGGCGGTGCTAAGACCAAGGGGCATTGCTGTAGTACCTTACTTGGACGACATTCTGATTCGAGCGTCGTCCCTTCCTCAAGTAAAGGCTCACACGGACATTGTCCTGGCCTTTCTCAGATCTCACGGATGGAAAGTGAACGTGGAAAAGAGTTCTCTATCTCCGTCAACGAGGGTTCCCTTCTTGGGAACTATAATAGACTCCTTAGAAATGAGGATTTTTCTGACAGAAGCCAGAAAAACAAAACTTCTAGACTCTTGTCGGATACTTCATTCCGTTCCTCTTCCTTCCATAGCGCAGTGCATGGAAGTGATAGGTTTGATGGTAGCGGCAATGGACATAGTTCCTTTTGTGCGCATTCATCTAAGACCATTACAACTGTTCATGCTCAGTCAGTGGAATGGGGACTATTCAGACTTGTCTCCGAAGATACAAGTAAATCAGAGGACCAGAGACTCATTCCGTTGGTGGCTGTCCCTGGACAACCTGTCACAAGGGATGACCTTCCGCAGACCAGAGTGGGTCATTGTCACGACCGACGCCAGTCTGATGGGCTGGGGCGCGGTCTGGGGATCCCTGAAAGCTCAGGGTCTTTGGTCTCGGGTAGAATCTCTTCTACCGATAAATATTCTGGAACTGAGAGCGATATTCAATGCTCTCAAAGCTTGGCCTCAGCTAGCGAGGGCCAAGTTCATACATCAACCATCAGGGGGGAACAAGGAGTTCCCTAGCGATGGAAGAAGTGACCAAAATCATTCTATGGGCGGAGTCTCACTCCTGCCACCTGTCTGCTATCCACATCCCAGGAGTGGAAAATTGGGAAGCGGATTTTCTGAGTCGTCAGACATTGCATCCGGGGGAGTGGGAACTCCATCCGGAAATCTTTGCCCAAGTCACTCAACCGTGGGGCATTCCAGACATGGATCTGATGGCCTCTCGTCAGAACTTCAGAGTTCCTTACTACGGGTACAGATCCAGGGATCCCAAGGCGGCTCTAGTGGATGCACTAGTAGCACCTTGGACCTTCAAACTAGCTTATGTGTTCCCGCCGTTTCCTCTCATCCCCAGGCTGGTAGCCAGGATCAATCAGGAGAGGGCGTCGGTGATTTTGATAGCTCCTGCGTGGCCACGCAGGACTTGGTATGCAGATCTGGTGAATATGTCATCGGCTCCACCATGGAAGCTACCTTTGAGAGACCTTCTTGTTCTAGGTCCGTTCGACCCACTCCAGCTGACTGCTTGGAGATTGAACGCTTGATCTTATCAAAGCGAGGGTTCTCAGATTCTGTTATTAATACTCTTGTTCAGGCCTGAAAGCCTGTAACCAGAAAAATTACCACATAATTTGGTATATCTGTTGGTGTGAATCTGCAGGATTCCCTTGGGACAAGGTTAAGATTCCTAAGAGTCTATCCTTCCTTCGAGAAGGATTGGAAAAAGGATTATCTGCAAGTTCCTTGATGGGACAGATTTCTGCCTTGTCTGTGTTACTTCACAAAAAGCTGGCAGATGTGCCAGATGTTCTAGCCTTTGTTCAGGCTCTGGTTAGAATCAAGCCTGTTTACAAAATTTTGACTCCTCCTTGGAGTCTCAACCTAGTTCTTTCAGTTCTTCAGGGGGTTCCGTTTGAACCCTTACATTCCGTTGATATTAAGTTATTATCTTGGAAAGTTTTGTTTTTGGTTGCAATTTCTTCTGCTAGAAGAGTTTCAGAATTATCTGCTCTGCAGTGTTCTTCTCCTTATCTGGTGTTCCATGCAGATAAGGTGGTTTTGCGTACTAAACCTGGTTTTCTTCCAAAAGTTGTTTCTAACAAAAACATTAACCAGGAGATAGTTGTGCCTTCTTTGTGTCCTAATCCAGTTTCAAAGAAGGAACGTTTGTTGCACAACTTGGATGTAGTTCGTGCTCTCAAATTTTACTTAGCAGCTACTAAGGATTTCAGACAAACTTTGTCTTTGTTTGTTGTTTATTCTGGTAAACGGAGAGGTCAAAAAGCAACTTCTACCTCTCTCTCCTTCTGGATTAAAAGCGATATCCGATTGGCTTATGAGACTGCCGGACGGCAGCCTCCTGAAAGAATCACAGCTCACTCCACTAGGGCTGTGGCTTCCACATGGGCCTTCAAGAACGAGGCTTCTGTTGATCAGATATGTAAGGCAGCGACTTGGTCTTCACTGCACACTTTTTCTAAATTTTACAAATTTGATACTTTTGCTTCTTCTGAGGCTATTTTTGGGAGAAAGGTTTTGCAAGCCGTGGTGCCTTCCATTTAGGTGACCTGATTTGCTCCCTCCCTTCATCCGTGTCCTAAAGCTTTGGTATTGGTTCCCACAAGTAAGGATGACGCCGTGGACCGGACACACCTATGTTGGAGAAAACAGAATTTATGTTTACCTGATAAATTACTTTCTCCAACGGTGTGTCCGGTCCACGGCCCGCCCTGGTTTTTTTAATCAGGTCTGATAATTTATTTTCTTTAACTACAGTCACCACGGTAACATATGGTTTCTCCTATGCAAATATTCCTCCTTAACGTCGGTCGAATGACTGGGGTAGGCGGAGCCTAGGAGGGATCATGTGACCAGCTTTGCTGGGCTCTTTGCCATTTCCTGTTGGGGAAGAGAATATCCCACAAGTAAGGATGACGCCGTGGACCGGACACACCGTTGGAGAAAGTAATTTATCAGGTAAACATAAATTCTGTTTTTGTATTTCTTTTAGCTAGGTAGTTATTAAATAGTTAACTATTTAATAACTATTCTAACTAGCTAAAATAAATACAAAGTTACCTGTAAAATAAATATAAATCCTAAAATAGCTACAATGCAATTATTAATTACATTGTAGCTATCTTAGGGTTTATTTACAGGTAAGTATTTAGTTTTAAATAGGAATAATTTATTAAAGTATAGTGTAGTGTTAGGTGTAATTGTAACAGGTTAGGATTTATTTTACTGGTAAATTTCTCTTTATTTTAACTAGGTAGCTATTAAATAGTTAATAACTATTTAATAGCTATTGTACCTAGTTAATATAAATTGAAAGTTACCTATAAAATAAAAATAAATCCTAAGATAGCTACAATATAATTATTAGTTATATTGTAGCTATATTAGGGTTTATTTTAAAGGTAAGTATTTAGTTTTAAATAGGATTAACTTAGTTAATAAGAGAACTATTATTTAGATTAATTTAATTAATATTTAATTTAGGGGGGTTTTAGGGTTAGTGTTAGACTTAGGTTTAGGGGTTAATAAATTTATTGCAGTGGCGGTGGTGTAGTGGGGGGCAGGATAGGGGTTAATAAATGTATTATAGGTGGCAACGGTGTAGGGGAGGGCAGATTAGGGGTTAATAAGTTTAATATAGGTTGCGGCGGGGTCCTGGAGCGGCGGTTTAGGGGTTAAACTATTTATTTAGTTGCGGCGAGGTGCGGGATCAGCAGGATAGGGGTTAATAACTTTATTATAGAGGGCGACGGTATAGGGGGGCAGGATAGGGGTTACTAGGTATAATGTAGGTTGCGGCGGTGTCCGGGAGCGGCGGTTTAGGAGTTAATACATTTATAAGAGTTGTGGCGGGGTCTAGGAGCGGCGGTTTAGGGGTTAATAACTTTATTTAGTTGCGGGGGGCTCCGGGGTATAGGGGGTAGAACAGTGTAGTTAGTGTGGGTGCTTAGTGACAGGCTAGCAATAAAGCTGTAAAAAAGCCGAAGAGCAGCGAGATCGGATGAGTGATAACTCTCACAATCCGCTGCTCATCGCCCCGTACTTGGTGCGCGGCTTTTTGACAGATTTATTGATAACTTGGGCAAAATTTTTCAGGTCCGCGGCGGCGATGGTAGGCGAGCTTAGGCGGGCGTATTGGGCCGGCGAAGGCAGGTAAGTTGACACGTTGATAACTACCCCCCTCTGTATATTTTCTAAATAATAGCAATGATCTTTCAGTGTCATTAGGATATTGTTTTTACTCTTATTTCTTTCTTTTTAGACATGAAACAGTTAACTTTGGCTGCTTCATGTCCTATAAAGGTTTAGAGTTCAGACATGGACTACAGTCTATGAGTAAGCGCCCGTGGAGGCGCGAAACATGTTAGACTTCTTGTCTCCTACACTGCCTGCCTGCATGTACTATTTTTTAAGGATGAACAATAAAGCATTTTTCTTGTTTTAATAATTACAACGGTCTGAAGTTGTGCCTGCCTATTTTTCTCCCCATTAAATAGTTAATAACTATCTAATAACTATTGTACCTAGTTAAAATAAATACAAAGTTGTCTGTAAAATAAAAATAAATCCTAAGCTAGCTACAATGTAACTATTAGTTATATTGTAGCTAGCTTAGGGTTTATTTTATAGGTATTTAGTTTTAAATAGGAATAATTTAGTTAATGATAGTTATTTTATTTAGATTTATTTAAATTATATTTAAGTTAGGGGGTGTTAGGGTTAGACCTAGATTTAGGGGTTAATACATTTAATATAGTTGTGGCGACCTTGGGGGCGGCAGATTAGGGGTTAATAAATGTAGGTAGGTGGCGGCGATGTTAGGGACGGCAGATTAGGGGTTAATAAAATTTAACTAGTGTTTGCGATGCGTGAGTGCGGCGGTTTAGGGGTTAATATATTTTTTTATAGTGGCAGCGATGTCCGGTTCGGCAGATTAGGGTTTAATTTTTTTTAAGTGTTTACGATGTGGGGGGGCCTCGGTTTAGGGTTTAATATGTAGTTTATGGGTGTTAGTGAACTTTTTAGCACTTTAGTTAAGAGTTTTATGCTACGGCGTTAGCTCATAAAACTCTTAACTACTGACTTTTAAATGCGGTATCAGTCTTGACAGGAGAGGCTGTACTGCTCACTTTTTGCAAGACTAGTAATACTGGCGTTATGCAAGTCCCATTGAAAATATAGGATACGTAATTGACGTAAGTGGATTTGCGGTATTTTTGAGTCTGACCATAAAAGTGAGCGGTGAGCCTGTCATTTCAAGACTCGTAATACCAGCGGGCGTTAAAAAGCAGCGTTGGGACCTCTCAACGCTGCTTTTTAAGGCTAACGCAAGACTCGTAATCTAGGTGTATGAAAATTGAATGACTATATAAAAGGCACAGAAAATTAATAAATCTATTAACAACAAAATAAACCTAATACTTTGGTATAACATGAATCTATGTGGAAATACTGTAGAGAATGTATTCACATTTATTGCTATAATTTTGTAGGCCAATAGGGCACAATTTGTCACTGCACATAGGTACAGTCTCGCCAATGCCCTCTGTCTACCTCCAAGCATCCCCAAACTACTGGTCTATCTGCGCAAAGATCCAACCAGTCCCCTTTCTACCCCCAAACAATGCTGCATCTTTATTTCTCAACCTGCTTAGCTAGCATCCCCAAATAGCATCAACAGTTTCCTGCTCTGTACACTCTCCACAGTGAAGCATGACATGGGAACAGCACAAGTATCTCTGGGTGGCCTCTGATCACTTTAAGAACAGTCTTTGTCCTCTTAGAGCTCCACCTTCCTCAGACACCCTGCTTTAATACCATAGTCCATTTGCAGTAGGGGTGCTTTGCCAGTGTCCATCTGCAGGTAGATGCTGGAAGTCCGATGGTTTGTTCATGGGGTAGACAAGGAAAGCCAGTGGATCCTCATAGCAAGCAGACACTCAAGTCAGAAGGAATCTAAGAAGAAAACAAAACAGCACAAGATGAGCACACACCCTGATACAATCACAATTATGTCCAACAAAAACTTCTCTCACCTTTTTGTAAGCATCACCATTCCTTTAATATCTTAACTTATCCTATGTCATTTAAAACCCAGGAAAACATTGTGGATATATAATACAAACTAAATACATTGATTATACTTTTACAGAGAATGCTTTTCTATACAATTTAAATGATTTAAACATAAATACTGAGCAAGTAAAACCTGCTAGACTTCATCAAGAGGCTGCATGGCTATGCTAAGTAACTTGTGCTAAGGCCTGCCCTGTAAAAAAAAATGAAAAGTAAAACAGTCAATAAAATTATTTTCTTTTAAATTAATTTCTTCACACTTGAACTACTAAAAAAATAACATAGTGTTGCTTTATTCTGCAAAGCTAATATATGTAATATTTATAATTCTCCAAATATGATCTTAATAGAATCAGCAGTCTTATCCGATATAGACACTACTAATTTACTAATTATTTTATGCAACCTAAATTCTCTCTCACTCCTGTATGAGGAAAGAATACAAACATAACATTATTAAAACTACAAAATCTTTTAAAGGTAAACACATTTTTATGGTAAGATAATTCCTTTCATTGACAAACACCTGGAATTACAAAACTCAAATTGCAGATACCATACTAATTAATAAAGGAAAAATACATAGTTTCATAACACAGATCCAATAAGAACCATTGTAGGTAGAAAATATACCATCAATACCATTATAATTATACTACTCCCAGAACTAATATTTCTCTGTATAATCGATATAAATTTCTAGCTGAGACGTGTCCTTACTCTCTTTATTTCGAGTAGTTTGATATACTAAGGAATGATTACAATGGGAAATTCCTACAAAAACTTCCTTTTCTCATACCCTTCTCCACCGTAAGACACATATATCCCTTCGTCGCTTAAATATTAAGGGCGGTATAGAAACATGGGAACATTCTGTGTTCTACAGTAGTGAAGAGTCTAGAATATTCTGAGATATTGCAGCATTTTCTTTAAACTATAAAGGTGCAAACCTATTCTCTATACTCTTTGGGCCATTCAATAGGTTACAATACTGCAAGGTTTAGAGTTGCACTTATCTAGAGGGTTACTTTGTTTAAGTACATAAACTATAATGTGTACTAATACAAATAAGGCATACTTTTCTGCAGACAAAGCTTTATGGCTTCTTATAACTAATATGATCAATAAAAATAACACAATTATAAGAGAATACAAAACAAGCAATATAAGTAAACAAGTTAAAACAATACTCCCCTAATTTAGCTGTGGATGACTCTGTAACAGCGTAACAGGTCCTTAATTCCAACAGGCAAGGCACAGTCAAGAGAAGGATAGTCTTTATGTTCTGAAGACACACATCATTGGAAGCAGTCATAGATTACCCAGAGTCCAGTTCTGGGGCTGGTACCAGCTTGCAATGCAAAGAATAGATCCAAGAGATAGTTCAAAAACTTTTACTGCTGTATGGTGGTTAAAACAAGCTTGACAAAAGGTCTTTTATCTTCTTTTTCTTTCCTTCACCTAGGCACCAGGCATCTCTTTATTTAAAAGGTTTACTTGCATTCAATATTCAATCGTTTGGAGAGTGCACTATGGAATTTTATCTGTACAGATTTACCTAAATATGAAAAACTCAAAAATAATTTAGTTAGTGTTTTTACTTTCTGGATACAGCTTCATGATCTCATCCTGCAAATACAAACATTGTATCAATAACACAAAAAAACATTTTAGGTTTATTTTCTTACTTAAAACAATCACCCAAATCACAAAAATACTCATCAATACTCCCCCCCTTTGTTCGTGTGAAACACCCTATGTGTCACGCAAACACAATATGACAGCAAACTAAAAGACAATTCATGCATTCCTAAAAGAAGTAGTATACTATTCTTAAAATCAGGCAAAATCAAATACACCTCAATATTCAATTTATACAGCACCCTTCTATACACATTCGCTAAAAATAAAAACATATTATTCTCTTAGAAACCACTTAAAACCAACAATCCATTCCACAAAACTTAACATTAACAGCCGGCACAAACTTTTAACAACCAGAATAAACCTGAAATTCAACACATATACTGACATTCACTGAAACACAGCACTGAAAAATCCTACATTCTAGCAAAACGCTACAAATAATTAAAATCCTATAACAACCTTCTGGTTTTGCAAATTCTACCATGCACAATACTATAAGATTACACTAATAATGCAATCACTTCAGAAGATCAATAAACTCTAGTTGCATATTTACAAATAAAATTCCTAACCATAAATTTACAAAGGAACACACAATATTATACTCTGTAAAAGGTCAGATAATAAAGGCACAGCCACTGTTCTATATGGCCCCTGCTTGCATGCACAGTGCAAACCCACTTTTAAATAAATCATGTTTGACACAAATAATTTGTGAAAAGCCTATGCTTTACTTTTACATATCCATGATTTTAATAAATACACAATTATTTGATTTAATTTCGTATATAATTTGATATTCAACATTTTGCTGCTCTCTTACTAAATATAACAATTGTATACAACAAAATGAGCTTTCTTCTACTAGATACGACGAGTCCACGGATTCATCCTTACTTGTGGGATATTATCCTCCTGCTAACAGGAAGTGGCAAAGAGCACCTTAGCAGAGCTGTATATATAACTCCTCCCCTCTCTCCACCCCCAGTCATTCTCTTTGCCTATACTAGTAATAGGAAGAGGTAAAGTGAAAGAGGTGTTAAAATGATAGTTTTTATTTTCTTCAAGCAAGACTTTTTTATTTTAAATGGTACCAGTGAGTGCTATTTTTCCTCAGGCAGCAGATGGAAGAAGATTTCTGCCTGGAGGTTGATGATCTTAGCAGTTGTCACTAAGATCCAGAGGAGTTCCCACAGAAGGGCTGAGGAGTACTTGAGAAGCTTCAGTGTGGGGAACGTTTTTCATGCTACAAGCTTTGAGGTATGTTCAGTCATTTATTTCTGGAGAGACTGTGATATTTCAGAACAGGCTGACATAGTTCCCATGAGGGAAGGGGTAAGCAGTAATCCTATATATATGAAGGGTTATTACTGGGACCTGTGTATTAATGTTTATGGGCTAAATGCAGCAAATGAATGGCAGCATGGTTGACACTGGGGCAACATAACGTTTTTATTGCAGAAACGTTTTTATGTTCACTCTTACTGTGCATTGTACTGGAGGTTTTCACATGGCTTATATGGTTATTTGGGATACAAAACCCCACATGGCTAGTTCCTATACCGCTTTATAGTGGTTTTTTTAGGCAGAGAGACATCGCATAGGATGGGCGGGGCCTAATTTTCGCGCCTCAGATGCGCAGTTGATCTTCACATGAAGGCAGCAACTTCAGCTCCGGTTGGGCCCAAACTTAAGACATAGGCTAACAGAGTTATAGTGAGACTTCTCAGACCCCTGAGGGCAGGTAGGTGCCACAGCGGAGCTGTGGCGAGGTGCAGGGGGTTGATAATCTATTTGTTATAACGTTTTTGGGATAACGTTTTTCTTATAGAGGGTTAATTTGTCCCTTACTTGTGGTGCAATCTTAGGCTACAATATAAGATAGATATATGCTAAAATTGTGAGCGTTATAGCATTTTAAAGCAGATTTGGAAAAATTGTGCGCTTTTTTACTTCTTAAAGGCGCAGTACCGTTTTTCAAAATTGTTGTTTTTTTCAATAAATAAAGTGTTTTCAAGACTTTTTGTGGTTATTACTAGCCTGTTCAACATGTCTGACATTGAGGAAAGTCAATGCTCTATGTGTTTAGAAGCCATTGTGGAACCCCAACTTACATTGTGTCTCTCATGTACTGAAAGGGCCTTACATTGCAAAGAACATATTTTAGGTGATAAAAGTATGTCTAAGGATGATTGTCAGTCTGAAGCACAGATATAGGCTCATATTATTGTGAGATGTTTATCCCAATCTTATTAGAAGCTATGTAAGTATATTTGGCAGACAGAAGCATATACAAATATGCCATGAAAGAGTGGAGTTAAGTGGTTGGATGTGCACTAATATTTTTTGTTGTTTTGTAATTATTTTGGTCACTTTGGTAGCACTCCCACAATATGTGTGTTAAGATTAAACAGTCCTTTTGTGGTGTGCTTAACCAAAAAAAAAACCTTTGTTGTATCTCTCAAATAAGAAGCTGACCAAATCCCTCCCCTTTGGTTAATGCACACCACCCAGCCCAGGTGTGTTCCAGATAAATATACTTAATAAGCTAGAAAGATTCACACTGTGTAGACATGACTTGCTGCAGTGTGTAAACTGGTTAGAGTAGGACCAGTCTTTGTGGGACACCTTGTAAGTGGTGACTGGCTTAGCAAAATATGATCATATTGTGTGACTAAGATCCCATTTCATTTAAAGGCATTTTTTAAAGCAAATAATTTTTTTGCAGCATAAATATAAGTCAATATTATTGCGAGATGTTAATCCCAATTTTATTTGAACTATGTAAGTATATTTAGCAGATAGAAGTATATTTGTTTTTGCAGCACAGATATAGGCTCATATTATTGCGAGATGTTTATCCCAATCGTATTAGAAGCTATGTAAGTATATTTGGCAGACAGAAGCATATACAAATATGCCATGAAAGAGTGGACTTAAGTGGTTGGATGTGCAACAATATTTTTTGTTGTTTTGTAATTATTTTGGTCACTTTGGTAGCACTCCCACAATATGTGTGTTAAGATTAAACAGTCCTTTTGTGGTGTGCTTAACCAAAAAAAACCCTTTGTTGAGAATCAGGTTATGCCATCCAATTCTCCCCAAGTGTCACAACCTTTAACGCCCACTCAAGCGACGCCAAGTACTTCTAGTGCATCTAATTCTTTTACTCTGCAAGATATGGCTGCAGTTATGCCTACTACCCTTACAGAGGTATTATCTAAACTGCCAGGTTTACAAGGTAAGCGCAGTAGGTCCGGTATTAGGGTAAATGCTGAGCCCTCTGATGCTTTATTGGCCATTTCCGATGTACCCTCACAGTGTTCTGATTTGGGGGTCGGGGAATTGCTGTCTGAGGGAGAGCTTTCAGAGTCAGGAAATGTGTTACCTCAGACAGACTCGGACGTGACGTCCTTTAAATTTAAGCTTGAACACCTCCGTCTGTTACTCCGAGGTTTTAGCGACTCTGGATGATTGTGACCCTATTGTAATACCACCAGAGAAATTATGTAAGATGGATACATTTCTAGAGGTACCTACTTACACTGATGTTTTCCAGTCCCTAAAAGAATTTCAGACATTGTTACTAAGGAATGGAATAGACCAGGCATTCCATTCTCTCCCCCTCCTACTTTTAAGAAAATGTTTCCCCAATCTGACACCATTCGGGATTCCTGGCAAACGGTCCCTAAGGTGGAGGGAGCTATTTCTACCCTAGCTAAGCGTACAACTATACCTATTGTGGACAGTTGTGCTTTCAAAGACCCTATGGATAAAAAATGAGATGGTCTTCTAAAGAAATTGTTTACTCATCAGGGTTTTCTTCTACAACCTATAGCATGCATTGTTCCAGTTACTACTGCAGCAGCCTTTTGGTTTGAGGCTCTAGAGGAGTCCCTTAAGGTTGAGACCCCATTAGATGATATTTTGGATAGAATTAAGGCTCTCAAGCTAGCTAAATTAGCAGCAAAAAATGCAGGCTTTGCCATTTTAGCGCATAGAGCGTTATGGCTTAAATCTTGGTCTGCTTATGTGTCATCAAAATCTAAGCTTTTAGCTATTCCTTTTAAAGGTAAGACCCTATTCGGGCCTAAACTGACATTACTGGATGTAAAGGTCATGCCCTGCCTCAGGACAAGACTGTTAAGATGAGGGCTAAACAAAATAATTTTCATTCCTTTCGAAACTTTAAAGGTGGACCCTCTACTTTCTCCTCCACCACAAAGCAGGAGGGGAATTTTGCACAATCCAAGTCAGTCTGGAGACCTAACCAGGCTTGGAACAAAGGTAAACAAGTTAAGAAGCCCGCTGCTGCTACCAAGACAGCATGAAGGGGCAGCCCCCGATCCGGGACCGGATTTAGTAGGGGGAAGGCTTTCTCTCTTCGCTCAGGCTTGGGTAAGGGATGTTCAGGATCCCTGGGCATTAGAAATGTTGACCCAGGGGTAACGACTAGAGTTCAAGGATTTTCTCCCGAGAGGGAGATTTCATCTTTCACGTTTGTAGACCAGACAAAAAGAGAGGAGTTCTTATGCTGTGTAAAAGACCTCTATACCATGGGTGTAATTTGTCCAGTTCCAAAACTAGAACAGGGACAGGGGTTTTACTCAAATCTGTTCGTTGTTCCCAAAAAAGAGGGAACCTTCAGACCGATTTTAGATCTCAAATGCCTAAACAAATTTCTCAGAGTCCCATCGTTTAAGATGGAGACTATACAAACAATTTTACCAATGATCCAGGAGGGTCAATATATTACCACCGTGGACTTGAAGGATGCGTATCTTCACATTCCTATCCACAAGGAACATCATCAGTTTCTCAGGTTCGCCTTTCTGGACAAACACTATCAGTTTGTGGCCCTTCCTTTCGGGTTGGCCACAGCTCCCAGAATCTTCACAAAGGTGCTAGGGTCCCTTCTGGCGGTTCTCAGGCCGCCGGGCATAGCAGTGGCGCCCTATCTGGACGATATTTTGATTCAGGCATCAACTTATCATATAATGAAATCTCACACGGACATCATTTTGGCATTTCTAAGAACTCACGGTTGGAAAGTGAATATAGAAAAGAGTTCACTAGTTCCACTGACAAGAGTTCCATTCTTGGGAACTCTGATAGACTCGGTAGACATGAAAATATTTCTGACGGAGGTCAGAAAGTCAAAGAATCTAAATACTTGCCGAGCGCTTCAGTCCCTTCCTCGGCCATCAGTGGCTCAGTGTATGGAAGTCATTGGATTAATGGTAGCGGCAATGGACATCGTTCCATTTGCACGCTTTCATCTCAGACCACTGCAGCTGTGCATGCTCAGACAGTGGAATGGGGATTATGCGAATTTATCTCCTCAGATAAATCTGGATCAAGAGACCAGAGACTCTCTTCTTTGGTGGTTGTCACAGGATCATCTGTCCCAGGGACTGTGCATCCGCAGACCAGCATGGGTTATAGTGACGACGGACGCCAGCCTTTTGGGCTGGGGGGCAGTCTGGAATTCCCTGAAGGCTCAGGGTGTTTGGACTCAGGAGGAGTCTCTTCTAAAAATCAATATTCTGGAACTGAGAGCAATATTGAAAGAGCTTCAGGCGTGGCCTCAGTTGGCTTTGGCCAAATTCATAAGATTCCAGTCGGACAATATCACGACTGTAGCATATATCAATCATCAGGGGGGAACAAAGAGTTCTCTAGTGATGATAGAGGTTTCAAAAATAATCCAATGGGCGGAGGCTCACTCTTGCCATCTATCAGCAATCTATATCCCAGGAGAGGAGAACTGGGAAGCAGACTTTCTAAGTCATCAGACTTTTCATCCGGGGGAGTGGGAACTCCATCCGGAGGTGTTTGCATTATTGATTCGTCAATGGGGCACACCGGAATTGGATCTGATGGCATCTCGTCAGAATGCCAAACTTCCTTGTTACGGGTCCAGGTCAAGGGATCCCCAAGCTGTACTTATAGATGATCTAGCAGTACCTTGGTCATTCAACCTGGCTTATGTGTTTCCACCATTTCCATTCAGTAATCCTAATAGCGCCTGCGTGGCCACGCAAGACTTGGTATGCGGATCTAGTGGACATGTCGTTTCTGCCACCGTGGAAACTGCCATTGAGACAGGACCTTCTCATTCAAGGTCCGTTCCAACATCCCAATCTAAATTCTCTACAGCTGACTGCTTGGAGATTGAATGCTTAGTTTTATCTAAGCGGGGATTCTCTGACTCGGTCATTGATACTTTGATTCAGGCTCGCAAACCTGTCATGAGAAAGATTTACCATAAGATATGGCGTAAATATCTTTATTGGTGCGAATCCAACTCATGGAGTAGGGTTAGGATTCCTAGGATTTTGTCCTTTCTCCAAGAAGGATTGGAGAAGGGATTATCAGCTAATTCCTTGAAAGGACAAATTTCTGCTTTATCAATTCTATTACACAAGCGTCTTGCGGATGTCCCAGATGTTCAGT
Organism: Bombina bombina; assembly: GCF_027579735.1. NCBI lineage: Eukaryota > Metazoa > Chordata > Amphibia > Anura > Bombinatoridae > Bombina > Bombina bombina. The sequence continues at coordinate 801,635,268 of NC_069502.1, read as the reverse complement.
CTTTTTGTCAGGCTTTAATTAGAATCAAGCCTGTATTTAAACCTATTGCTCCACCATGGAGTTTGAATTTAGTTCTCAATGTTCTTCAAGGGGTTCCGTTTGAACCAATGCATTCCGTAGATATTAAGCTTTTATCTTGGAAAGCTTTGTTTTTAGTTGCTATCTCTTCTGCTTGAAGAGTCTCTGAGCTTTCTGCGTTACAATGTGATTAGCCTTATCTTATATTCCATTCTGATAAGGTGGTTTTGCGTACTAAACCTGGATTCCTTCCTAAGGTTGTTTCAAATAAGAATATTAATCAGGAAATTGTTGTTCCTTCCTTGTGTCCTAATCCTTTTTCTAAGAAGGAGCATCTGTTACATAACTTGGACGTGGTTCGGGCCTTGAAGTTTTACTTACAAGCGACCAAGGATTTCCATCAAACATCTTCTTTATTTGTTGTTTATTCTGGAAGACGTAGGGGTCAAAAAGCTACGGCTACCTCTCTTTCTTTTTGGCTGAAAAGCATCATCCGCCTGGCATACAAGACTGCTGGACAGCAGCCTCCTGAAAGAATTGCGGCTCATTCTACTAAAGCTGTGGTTTCCACATGGGCTTTTAAAAACAATGCTTCTGTTGAACAGATTTGTAAGGCTGCGACTTGGTCCTCCCTTCATACTTTTTAAAATTTTTCAAAATTTGATACTTTTGCTTCTTCTGAGGCTATTTTTGGGAAAAACGTTCTTCAAGCAGTGGTGCCTTCCATTTAGGTATCTGTCTTGTCCCTCCCATTCATCCGTGTCCTGTTGCTTTGGTATTGTATCCCACAAGTAAGGATGAATCAGTGGACTCGTCATATCTAGTAGAAGAAAAGGAAATTTATGCTTACCTGATAAATTGATTTCTTCTACGATACGATGAGTCCACGGCCCTCCCTGTCATTTTAGATAGATTATATTTTTGTTTTTTAAAACTTCAGTCACCTCTGCACCTTTTAGCTTTTCTTTTCTCTTCCTATACCTTCGGTCGAATGACTGGGCGTGGAGATAGGGGAGGAGCTATATATACAGCTCTGCTGTGGTGCTCTTTGCCACTTCCTGTTAGCAGGAGGATAATATCCCACAAGTAAGGATGAATCCGTGGACTTGTCGTATCGTAGATGAAATCAATTTATCAGGTAAGCATAAATTTCCTTTTACTAATACTAATTTACACTAATAGATTAAAAGGACAGTTTGCCCAAAAATTTCACCTTTAAATTCTTCCCAATGATCCATCTCACCTGATGGAGTGCCTTTAATTGTAATAGACTGTGATTTAAAAGCACAAAAGCAACTACATATACACAAATAAACATGAAAATACAATTTCTCCTACTTTTTATACTACACAGCTGGAATAACACATCATTGAAAACACATCAACATAAAAACAATTTTACAGTGTACTGTCCCTTTAAATAATGACCATTTATAACATGTATATTACATATATAACCTAACAATGATTAGGAAACTTGTGTTATTTACCATTAAAATTCTGCTTATATACTGTATCATAACCTGCATATTTAAATAAGAGCCATCACATATGTATTTTTATATTGAAACTCTATTGAATTACCGTTCTTGCAGCAGAAACAGACCCAAATACTTTAGATACATTTAATAACATACAGCGTATATTGTCTTTTCTTTTCTCCTTTTTTAACTCCGTGCATGAATCTTACATTATGCACATAACATACTGAAATCAACCTATTAATCACTTGCAGGGAAAAAAACTCTCTCAGACAGATTATGAGTTTTGCGTTATGGCTGGCTCGCTAATAACTTGCAAGTTATTTTCACCGCTCACCTTTAATAGCGCTGCTATTACAGGTTTGCAAAAAACGGCTTGTGCGGGCGATATGGTTGCGTTGACCTCCATACCTCACCCAAATACAAGCAGTGTTTTGACGTGCTCTTGCACGATTTCCCCATAGACATCAATGGGGAGAGCCGGCTAAAAAAAAGCCTAACACCTGCAATTGCAGGGCATAAAGCTCCGTAACGCAGCCCCATTGATGTCTATGGGGGTAAAAATGTATGTTTAAACCTAACACACTAACATAAACCCCGAGTCTAAACACCCCTTATCTGCTGACCCCAACATCACCGACACCTACATTATACTTATTAACCCCTAATCTACATAAATTTATTAACCCCTAATCTGCCACCCCCAATGTCGCTGCCGCCACTATACTAAAGTTAGCAACCCCTAAACCTCTTGCCTCCCACATCACTAACACTAAATAAATATATATACCCCTAACATAACCCTAAGTCTAACCCTAACGAACCCTAACACCCCCTAACTTTAATATAATTAAAATAATTCTTAATAAAACTTACTACTAATAACTAAATAATTCCTATTTAAAACTAAATACTTACCTGTAAAATAAACCCTAAGCTAGCTACAATATAACTAATAGTTATATTGTAGCTATATTAGGTTTTATTTCACAGCTAAATTTGTATTCATTTTAACTAGGTCGACTAGTTAGTAAATAGTTATTAACTATTTAATAGCTACCTAGTTAAAATAAATACAAACTAACCTGTAAAATAAAACCTAACCTGAGTTACACTAACACCTAACATTACAATAAAATTATATAAATTAAATTAACAAAATACATTTATCTAAATTACAAAAAAATAAACAATAAACTACACAAAATAAAAAATAAATTATCAAAAATAAAAATGATTTACTCCTAATCTAATAGCCCTATCAAAATAAAAAAGTCCCCCAAAATAAAAAAAAACCTAGCCTACACTAAAACCCTAAGCTAAAAATAAAACCCACCCAATAAACCCTTAAAAAAACCTAACACTAACCCCCGACGATCCGCTTACAGTTTTTACATCCGCTTGGATGAAGACTTCTGCCGGCTTTGAGGAGGACTTCTGCCTGCTTGAGTGAAGACTTCTGCCGGCTTTGAGGAGGACTTCTGCCTGCTTGGATGAAGACGTCTGCCGTCTGGATGAGGATGAATGTCCAGTCTTCAAAACCTGTAAGTAGATCATCAGGGGCTAGTGTTTTTTTTAAGGGTTTATTGGGTGGGTTTTATTTTTATCTTAGGGTTTTGGGCAATGTAAAAGAGCTAAATGCCCTTTTCAGGGCAATGCCCATCCAAATGCCCTATTCAGGGCAATGGGGAGCTTAGGTTTATTTAGATAGGATTTTATTTGGTGGGTTTTACTGTTGGGGGTGTTGTTTGTATGTTTTAAGGGCCATTGGCAGTTTAGTGTAGGATAGGGTTTTTTTTTTTCTTTTGGGGGGGCTTTTTTCTTTTGATAGGGCTATTGGATTTGAGTAATTCATTTTTATTTTTGATCATTTCTTTTTTTATTTTGTGTAATTTAGTGTTTATTTTTGTTTTGTTATTTAGATAAATGTATTTTGTTAATTTAATTTATTTAATTTTATTGTAATGTTAGGTGTTAGTGTAACTCAGGTTAGGTTTTATTTTACAGGTAATTTTGTATTTATTTTAACTAGGTAGCTATTAAATAGTTAATAACTATTTACTAACTAGTCTACCTAGTTAAAATAAATACAACGTAAATAAGAGAGTAGAAACCTAAAATACAGGTAACTAAAAGTCTAGGCAAAAGAGAGCACAGCTGTATATAATAAGTAAGAGACTAGGGCGAATTCTTGAAATACAAATGAATTTAATAAAGATACATTAAATAAGTGCATACATCCAAACATACAATCACATACATACAGGGATATAGAAGATGCATTAAAAAGTCAGATGGGCCGTGCAGGGGACTGGTGCACCAGAATACAAAAATAGGCAAATGTTCGTCACTTTGCATGTATAGGTGATATATAATTGTAATCCGCAATATAGTGCATGTCCTTAAAGATGCACAGACCAAGTGGATACAGTCTTACCCCTTCGTGTCTAAATGTACATAGTAGCGTGAGGTCATCAGGAGTCAAGGGGAGCTTACCCTCGCCGCGTCTTTTTCACAGGCATGTGTAAAGTGCAAATAGGTAACAGTTCATTAGAGTACCTGTCTTTTTCACGCGGTTGCTCTACCCTGAATTGTAGCTCCTGAGACACTGAAATATCCAGATGAGACAAGGGGTAGACCACAGTCAGGCAAAAGGTCCTCTGACAGAGTGCTGCAAACCCTTACATTCGATACATTGGAAGATTATATTATACATTTAATCTGTTATATTACTAGTGTGTGCGTATGTTCAGATTGCGTAAATAGGACTATGTTTTTGTATTTAGTATTGCAATTACGCCATTCATAATTTTTAATTTTTGATACCACAAAAGACTATGTAGTTACACACAGGATGATGTGCACATATCCACAGAGGACTAAACTAAAAATGAAGCAAACTCTAATTTTTCATTGAGGCCATGAGGTGCTAAGGTATTTAGTTTGTATATCCATTTTGTTTCTTTACGTAGCAGGATATTGTCAATATCCCCGCCACGCATACTAAGTTTTACAGATTCAATTCCAATGAAATTCAAATCATCAGTTTTAGATTCATGAAATTGTGCATAGTGTCTTGCCACAGGGCTGTCAATATTGCATTGTTTAATATCGTCCCTATGTTCAGAAATTCGTGAGCGAAATTCTCTAAAAGTTTTACCAACGTAAAAACTTTTACAGGAACAGTAAAGTAAATATATAACTCCTTTTGTGGAGCAATTAATGAAGGAGTTGATTTTATATATATGTCCTGTATTTGTATTAAATGTTTTACTTCTCTGCATGTATTGACAGCAGACACAGTGGCCACATGGAGTGCTGCCTACAATTTTCTGTGCATTTTGTTCCAACCAGTTATGGGTTGGAACTTTATTGAATTCACTTTTAACCAACATGTCTTTTATATTATTGCAACGCCTTGCAGTCATCTGTGGATAGTCTCCTACATATTGGTGAAGTGTTGTATCATTAGTTAGTAAATGCCAGTTTTTATTGAGAGTGTCTTTTACTTTGCTCCAATGGGCATTATATTTAGTGATGAACCTGATCTTGTTTTCTTCATTTGTGTCATCTTTGTTCTTACATTTATATAACAGGTCTTTTCTTTGGTGTTGGGAGGCTCTATAAAGAGCTCTCTTAATGCACCTTTTGGAGTAGCCTCTATCATGGAATCGGGTCGCCATCTCTTTGGCTTGTTTTTTAAATGTTTTTTCATCAGAACATATTCTACGAAGCCGCAGAAATTGTCCATAGGGGATGCCCTTTTTCAAATTTGTGGGGTGGTGGCTCGACCCCAGGAGGAGGCTATTGGTTGCCGTGGGTTTGCGAAAGACTTCTGTCTCAATTTTCCCTTCTTTTTTGCTAATTTTCAAATCCAGAAAATCAATTGAGTTTAAGTCATGATTACAGGTAAGAAAAATGTTACGGTCATTACAGTTCAAAAGAGAAATAAATGTCATCAATTTATTTCTCTTTTGAACTGTAATGACCGTAACATTTTTCTTACCTGTAATCATGACTTAAACTCAATTGATTTTCTGGATTTGAAAATTAGCAAAAAAGAAGGGAAAATTGAGACAGAAGTCTTTCGCAAACCCACGGCAACCAATAGCCTCCTCCTGGGGTCGAGCCACCACCCCACAAATTTGAAAAAGGGCATCCCCTATGGACAATTTCTGCGGCTTCGTAGAATATGTTCTGATGAAAAAACATTTAAAAAACAAGCCAAAGAGATGGCGACCCGATTCCATGATAGAGGCTACTCCAAAAGGTGCATTAAGAGAGCTCTTTATAGAGCCTCCCAACACCAAAGAAAAGACCTGTTATATAAATGTAAGAACAAAGATGACACAAATGAAGAAAACAAGATCAGGTTCATCACTAAATATAATGCCCATTGGAGCAAAGTAAAAGACACTCTCAATAAAAACTGGCATTTACTAACTAATGATACAACACTTCACCAATATGTAGGAGACTATCCACAGATGACTGCAAGGCGTTGCAATAATCTAAAAGACATGTTGGTTAAAAGTGAATTCAATAAAGTTCCAACCCATAACTGGTTGGAACAAAATGCACAGAAAATTGTAGGCAGCACTCCATGTGGCCACTGTGTCTGCTGTCAATACATGCAGAGAAGTAAAACATTTAATACAAATACAGGACATATATATAAAATCAACTCCTTCATTAATTGCTCCACAAAAGGAGTTATATATTTACTTTACTGTTCCTGTAAAAGTTTTTACGTTGGTAAAACTTTTAGAGAATTTCGCTCACGAATTTCTGAACATAGGGACGATATTAAACAATGCAATATTGACAGCCCTGTGGCAAGACACTATGCACAATTTCATGAATCTAAAACTGATGATTTGAATTTCATTGGAATTGAATCTGTAAAACTTAGTATGCGTGGCGGGGATATTGACAATATCCTGCTACGTAAAGAAACAAAATGGATATACAAACTAAATACCTTAGCACCTCATGGCCTCAATGAAAAATTAGAGTTTGCTTCATTTTTAGTTTAGTCCTCTGTGGATATGTGCACATCATCCTGTGTGTAACTACATAGTCTTTTGTGGTATCAAAAATTAAAAATTATGAATGGCGTAATTGCAATACTAAATACAAAAACATAGTCCTATTTACGCAATCTGAACATACGCACACACTAGTAATATAACAGATTAAATGTATAATATAATCTTCCAATGTATCGAATGTAAGGGTTTGCAGCACTCTGTCAGAGGACCTTTTGCCTGACTGTGGTCTACCCCTTGTCTCATCTGGATATTTCAGTGTCTCAGGAGCTACAATTCAGGGTAGAGCAACCGCGTGAAAAAGACAGGTACTCTAATGAACTGTTACCTATTTGCACTTTACACATGCCTGTGAAAAAGACGCGGCGAGGGTAAGCTCCCCTTGACTCCTGATGACCTCACGCTACTATGTACATTTAGACACGAAGGGGTAAGACTGTATCCACTTGGTCTGTGCATCTTTAAGGACATGCACTATATTGCGGATTACAATTATATATCACCTATACATGCAAAGTGACGAACATTTGCCTATTTTTGTATTCTGGTGCACCAGTCCCCTGCACGGCCCATCTGACTTTTTAATGCATCTTCTATATCCCTGTATGTATGTGATTGTATGTTTGGATGTATGCACTTATTTAATGTATCTTTATTAAATTCATTTGTATTTCAAGAATTCGCCCTAGTCTCTTACTTATTATATACAGCTGTGCTCTCTTTTGCCTAGACTTTTAGTTACCTGTATTTTAGGTTTCTACTCTCTTATTTACGTTGTTAGATATTCACTTTTCTAGGATGCACCTGTATCATTTATTGACTAATTAAGAGTGCTACTCACCCTGCTTTTCTTGTGTCTTACATTTATCTAGCTCCATTTAAGAGTAATTTCCTTACCCTGGAGTTTCTGAGTATGCACCTTGTTGATAATAAAAAGTTAATTAACTACTAGAATTGAAACTTTATCTTAAAAACAATTGTATTACACTAATTTATTCTGCGATTCTTGTAGCTTTTTCATATTTTATCACTTTTTGATACCACACTTAGACATGGCATTTAAATTATCAGAGGAACGTTGGTCCACTGATATCAATGAAGCATTTACACTAACAGGAGATGTGCAGATAGAAGCAGAGGATGATGCTATCCATGACGTTATTTCTGCATTTAAGCTTTATAAAAAAAGACTAACCAAACAGATTCAAATTAAATGGGAACATCAAAGCCTTAGCAATTATTTAAAAATGGAAATAATTCCAAGAGGCCTTAGGATACGATTAGATCCAGGTATTAATCTGAGAGGTTTAGATGCAGATAATGACTTCATAACTAAGTGGAATGAGATATTAACCAAATGTTCATTGGATCTCATTGCACTAATAATAGAAGAAGACGCTAAGAAACTTGAGAAATGTAAAACAGACGTAGATGATATCTATGAATGTCTACATAAATTTGAAAATGATTCATCATTTGACAAATTAAATAAAGAAACACAGAAACTTATTGAGAAACTACAAAGCGAAATAAAATCACGCAAAAGAAGGAAATTAATAAGGGACCAGGAAGACTATAGAAAAAATAAAATCTACATCTATAGAAACCACATTAACTCTCGAAACTATTATGATTCAGGTACTGATAACTCCGATATGGATTCTGATGGGGAAAATAAAAACAATAACGAAAATACCTCACAGGTACACCCTTTAGGGGTAGGACCAGACGAGGAGGGAAGAAGAGGCACGGGGAGGCCTCAGGAAAGGAGAGGAATGAGAGGGAGAGAGAACAGACGACATCAAAGTCAATACATGATGACGAGAAACCGTCTGAGATACAACTAGTAGGAAATAAATCTCTATTAGGCCCCTATCCACACTCACAAAAAATGGGTATAGTTAATCTCTCATCCTTCCCTTTAAATTGTGAACACATTAAAGTATTAGAAAAGGGCCTCAGTTTCTGCCCTACTAATAGCTTAGACCTATTTGAGGTCACTAAAGATTTACACCTTTTTGCTAGGAAGTTAGCATTAAAAAAGATTATGACTCCTAAAACTCAGATAGACTTGTCTTGTAGACAAGAAACAGAGGCACTCCATAATCTAGAAACTTTGTTCTCTGAACAAAGTAATGAAATTACTGACATACACCCTAAAACTAATTTTAAGAAAAAATCTACCTACATGCCCTCTTTTTCATCTATCCCCAATATTTCCGTTTTTGTACAAAACGTTACGGCTGATCTGATGAAAATCGAAAGTACAAGCATTGTTAACGATAACCTCACCAAACGGGAACGTAAAGCCCTTAATGAGCTTACTAGACACCCTGAACTTATCATAAAGCCGGCCGACAAGGGCGGCAATATTGTCATCCTTAATCAGGACCTCTACATTAAAGAGGCCATGAGACAACTATCAGATCCTAAACAATATTCAAAATCCTCAATTGATGAATTCCACAAATCCCATAACGAATTACTGTTTATGCTAAATGATGCTCGTAGAAATAATTTAATCACTAGCCATGAGTTTAGTTTTTTATTCAATCAAAAACCTAAAATCCCAGTATTTTACTGGACTCCCAAACTACATAAATCCCTCACCAACCCTCCGGGACGTCCCATAATATCAGGGATAGGAGGTCCTACGGAAGGAATTAGTAAATATGTAGATCATTTTTTACAGCCATTTGTCAATGATCTTCGTACTTTTGTACAAGACTCAACAGACGTAATAAAAAAACTGGATGGGATCAACATTCAGGAAGACACTATTTTAGTGTCCCTGGATGTTGAATCCCTATACTCCTCTATCCCGCATGATGTGGGTCTTAAAACATGTGAAGAATTTCTCAATACAAGGGGTCTCGGTTATAAGAAACATACCAAATTTGTAATTGACTTATTAAAATTTGTGTTGGACAACAATATCTTCATCTTTGATGCAAAGTGCTACAAACAGATACAGGGTACCGCCATGGGGGCCACATGTGCACCAACCTACGCCTGTTTACACCTTGGCGGCTGGGAGAACCAAATTGTATTTGGGGACTACTCCGAAGTGGTTGATGCACATGTGGCCCTCTGGATCAGATATGTTGATGATATTCTGCTATTGTGGGATGGCACTGAGGATGAATTGATGACATTTATTTCTCTTTTGAACTGTAATGACCGTAACATTTTTCTTACCTGTAATCATGACTTAAACTCAATTGATTTTCTGGATTTGAAAATTAGCAAAAAAGAAGGGAAAATTGAGACAGAAGTCTTTCGCAAACCCACGGCAACCAATAGCCTCCTCCTGGGGTCGAGCCACCACCCCACAAATTTGAAAAAGGGCATCCCCTATGGACAATTTCTGCGGCTTCGTAGAATATGTTCTGATGAAAAAACATTTAAAAAACAAGCCAAAGAGATGGCGACCCGATTCCATGATAGAGGCTACTCCAAAAGGTGCATTAAGAGAGCTCTTTATAGAGCCTCCCAACACCAAAGAAAAGACCTGTTATATAAATGTAAGAACAAAGATGACACAAATGAAGAAAACAAGATCAGGTTCATCACTAAATATAATGCCCATTGGAGCAAAGTAAAAGACACTCTCAATAAAAACTGGCATTTACTAACTAATGATACAACACTTCACCAATATGTAGGAGACTATCCACAGATGACTGCAAGGCGTTGCAATAATCTAAAAGACATGTTGGTTAAAAGTGAATTCAATAAAGTTCCAACCCATAACTGGTTGGAACAAAATGCACAGAAAATTGTAGGCAGCACTCCATGTGGCCACTGTGTCTGCTGTCAATACATGCAGAGAAGTAAAACATTTAATACAAATACAGGACATATATATAAAATCAACTCCTTCATTAATTGCTCCACAAAAGGAGTTATATATTTACTTTACTGTTCCTGTAAAAGTTTTTACGTTGGTAAAACTTTTAGAGAATTTCGCTCACGAATTTCTGAACATAGGGACGATATTAAACAATGCAATATTGACAGCCCTGTGGCAAGACACTATGCACAATTTCATGAATCTAAAACTGATGATTTGAATTTCATTGGAATTGAATCTGTAAAACTTAGTATGCGTGGCGGGGATATTGACAATATCCTGCTACGTAAAGAAACAAAATGGATATACAAACTAAATACCTTAGCACCTCATGGCCTCAATGAAAAATTAGAGTTTGCTTCATTTTTAGTTTAGTCCTCTGTGGATATGTGCACATCATCCTGTGTGTAACTACATAGTCTTTTGTGGTATCAAAAATTAAAAATTATGAATGGCGTAATTGCAATACTAAATACAAAAACATAGTCCTATTTACGCAATCTGAACATACGCACACACTAGTAATATAACAGATTAAATGTATAATATAATCTTCCAATGTATCGAATGTAAGGGTTTGCAGCACTCTGTCAGAGGACCTTTTGCCTGACTGTGGTCTACCCCTTGTCTCATCTGGATATTTCAGTGTCTCAGGAGCTACAATTCAGGGTAGAGCAACCGCGTGAAAAAGACAGGTACTCTAATGAACTGTTACCTATTTGCACTTTACACATGCCTGTGAAAAAGACGCGGCGAGGGTAAGCTCCCCTTGACTCCTGATGACCTCACGCTACTATGTACATTTAGACACGAAGGGGTAAGACTGTATCCACTTGGTCTGTGCATCTTTAAGGACATGCACTATATTGCGGATTACAATTATATATCACCTATACATGCAAAGTGACGAACATTTGCCTATTTTTGTATTCTGGTGCACCAGTCCCCTGCACGGCCCATCTGACTTTTTAATGCATCTTCTATATCCCTGTATGTATGTGATTGTATGTTTGGATGTATGCACTTATTTAATGTATCTTTATTAAATTCATTTGTATTTCAAGAATTCGCCCTAGTCTCTTACTTATTATATACAGCTGTGCTCTCTTTTGCCTAGACTTTTAGTTACCTGTATTTTAGGTTTCTACTCTCTTATTTACGTTGTTAGATATTCACTTTTCTAGGATGCACCTGTATCATTTATTGACTAATTAAGAGTGCTACTCACCCTGCTTTTCTTGTGTGTAAAATAAATACAAACTTACCTGTGAAATAAAAATAAAACCTAAGCTAGCTAGCTTAGAGTTTATTTTACAGGTAAGTAAGTATTTAGTTTTAAATAGGAATTAGTTAGTTATTAATAGTAGGTTTTATTTAGATTTATTTTAATTATATTTAAGTTAGGTGGTGTTAGGGTTAGGTTTAGGGGTTAATAGGTTTATTATAGCGGCGGAGTGGGTGGACGGCAGATTAGGGGTTAATAATATTTAAATAGTGTTTGCGATGTGGGAGGGCGATGGTTTAGGGGTTAATAATTTTTATTATAGCGGCGACAATGTCAGGGAGCGGCGGAATAGGGGTTAATACATTTTTTAAGTGGCGGCGATGTCTGGAGCTGCAGATTAGGGGTTAATAATTTTATTATTTGCAATGTGGGAGGGCCTCGGTTTAGGGGTTAATAGGTAGTTTATGGGTGTTAGTGTACTTTGTGACAGTTTAGTTATACGTTTTATGCTACAGCTTTGTAACGTTTAACTCATAACTACTGACTTTAGATGGCGGTACGAATCTTGTCAGTATACGGTGTAACGCTCACTTTTTGGCCTCCCAGGAAAACTCATAATACCGGCGCTATGGGTCGTTGCATGACGGCCAAAAAAGTGTGAGGTACACCTATACCTACAAGACTCATAATAGCAGCGTTATGGAAAAAGCAGCGTTATACTCATAATGCAAAACTGGTAATCTGGCTGTCTTTTATTTACCAGAACGTGACCGAAATTCACACATCCTCGCATTTACAAATCCCTAATTAGTTCACTTGCAAAAACAATATATTTATATTCCTCAACAGGTGGAAACACATTAAATCTCTCTTAAGTCTTTCAGCTAGATTACGAGTTTTATGTTATGAGGGGTGCAGTACTAACTTGCACGTTATTGTCACCACTCACTTTCCTACAGCGCTGGTATTACAGGTTTTTACAAACCCAGCGTTAAAAGGCAAGAAGTGAGCATAGAGCAAACTTTTGCTTCATACCGCACTCCGATACCAGTGCTGCTTAAGTCAGCGGTGAGCTGGTTCTATGTGCTCATGCACGTTTTCCCCATAGACATCAATGGGGAGAGCTGGCTGAGAAAAAGTCTAACACCTGCAATAAAGCAGCGTAAATCTCAGTAACGCAGCCCCATTGAATCCTATGGGGAACACTACTAATCATGCATTATATTTATTAACCCCTAATCTGCTGCTCCGGACATCGCCGCCACCTACATTATACTTATGAACCCCTAATCTGCTGCCCCCAACATCGCCAACACCTACATTATATTTTTTTTTTTTTTTTTTTTTTATTTTTTTTTTATTTTGAATTAGCTTTATTGAGATAGTAAAAAATGGATTTACAGGTTATGGAGACGCAGCTCCAATTTTGTACATATTAGACGTAGCAGTACATGTTAAGTATTGGGCTAATTCAAATTTACTATCGTAACAACAACACAACATTGGACTGGACCAGCGAACACTTACTAGGAAATCTGGCCTTCAACAAATGGGAAAGAAATCTAGAAAAGAACAAGGGAAAGCCGTCTTAAATTTCAGACACTTCTCTTTTATTAAAATATTTCAGGGGAGAGCTCCAATCATTAGACTCCATTATTTCTCCATATAACTAATGTATGATATTGGATCCATCTATCTATATTTAAGGTATATTTCCCATAGTGATAAAACTTGTGCATAAACTTCCATTCTATCCGTTCGTAAGTAGTAGAGTTCCTTGAGGTGTACCAATTCGGAGACTCTTTTAACCCACATCCAGTTCTTAGCTATCAAAAATTTTATGCTATTTGACATAATAAAGAACAGTTTAAGGGAGTGCTTATGTTTAATTTTGGGGGGTTTATTTAGTAACCAGAGTAGGGGATCCAAGGAGAATTGTGTTTCAAGTATGTCTTCTATTTCTAAGATAACTGATCACCAAAGATTTTGTATGACTGTGCACCACCACCACATGTGGGCCATGCCACTGTTGGCATGTCCGCAGCGCCAGCATTTGTTTTGGGATTTGTGAAATAGTCGGTGAAGTTTATTAGGTGTGTAGTACCATCTATGGAGCAATTTTAAGTTAATTTCCATAGTAGCTGTGGAGATAGAGGTCTTAAGTGTTGTGCATATTATTCTCGATCTGACATGTTGTGGGATTATTATCCCTAAATCCCTTTCCCAACTTTCCATGTAGGGAATAGGGTGTCCCGGAAAAGGTGTGATCAGTATCTTATATATCAGTGATAGGGTATGTCGGATTGGTGGTTCTCTGATGCATAACTGTTCGAATGAGGTTAATGGTCTGGTCATATTGGAAGATTGGACATGAGTTGTGAGGAGGTGGTGTATTCGTCGGTATGTGAACCAATTAGTTAAACAGGAGAAGCCTTGTTGTATCAAGTCTGTTTGTGATTTGATCTGTTCGTTGTGGACAACCCAGTAAACTGGAAAGTCCTGGAGATGTGAAGAATAGGAGTGTTTATTTATGTTAGGTCCTAGATCTAGTTCTCCGTTTTTTTACCAGGGATGTCAATGGAGAGGGCCTAGAGGAAAGGTACGGGAATAAAGTTAGCATCTTATGCCATGACAGATAGGTTTCTGTGATAGTAATAGTCGACTGGGGGGTCTCGCCTCGGGGATGTTTAAAGGCCCAACATGGGCTGCTACATTATATTTATTAACCCCTAATCTGCTGCCCACAACATCGCCGACAGCTATATAATGTTATTGACCCCTAATCTGCCGCCCCCAACGTCGCCGCCACTATAGTAAATTTATTAACCCCCTAAACTTAAGTCTAACCCTAACACCCACTAACTTAAATATAATTAAAATTAATCTAAATAAAACCTAATATCATTGCCTAAATAATTCCTATTTAAAACGAAATACTTACCTATAAAATAAACCCTAAACTAGCTACAATATAACTAATAGTTTCATTGTAGCTATCTTAGGGTTTATTTTTATTTTACAGGCAGGTTTGTATTTATTTTAGCTAGGTAGAATAGTTACTAAATAGATATTAACTATTTACTGACTACCTAGCTAAAATAAATACAAATTTACACTAACACCTAACACCTGTTAGGGACAGCAGATTAGGGGTTAATAATATTTAACTAGTGTTTGCGATGCGGGATTGCGGATGTTTAGGGGTTAATATGTTTATTATTGTGGCGGTGATGTCCGGAGCGGCAGATTAGAGGTTAATAATTTAATTTTAGTGTTTGCGATGCGGGAGGGCCTCGGTTTAGGGGTTAATAGGTAGTTTATGGGTGTTTAGTGTACTTTTTAACACTTTAGTTATGAGTTTTATGCTACAGCTTTGTAGTGTAAAACTCATAACTACTGACTTTAAAATGCGGTATGAATCTTGACGGGATAGGGTGTACTGCTCGCTTTTTGGCCTCCCAGGACAAGCTTGTAATACCGGCGTTATGGAAGTCCCATAGAAAAAAAGATTATACGCAATTTGCGTAAGTTGATTTGCGGTAAGGCCAAAAAAGTGTGCGGTGCCCCTAAATCTGCAAGACTCGTAATACCAGCGGGAGTAAAAAAGCAGCGTTATGAGGCTTAACGCTGCTTTTTCTCTTGTTAAGTGTAGTCAGTCCACGGGTCATCCATTACTTATGGAATATATCTCTTCCTAACAGGAAGTTGCAAGAGGATCACCCAAGCAGAGCTGCTATATAGCTCCTCCCCTCACATGTCATATTCAGTCATTCTCTTGCAGCCTAACTAAAGATAGGTCGTTGTGAGAGGTCTGTGGTGTTTTTTAACTTAGTTTATTTCTTCAATCAAAAGTTTGTTATTTTAAATGGCACCGGAGTGTGCTGTTTGTTCTCAGGCAGCATTAGAAGAAGAATCTGCCTGCGTTTTCTATGATCTTAGCAGACGTAACTAAGATCCACTGGCTGTTCTCATCTGAGGAGTGAGGTAACTTCAGAAAAGGGGAATAGCATGCAGGGCCCCCCCTGCAAACGAGGTATGTGCAGTAAATTATTTTTCTGAGGAATGGAATTGACTGAGAAAATACTGCTGATACCAATGTAACGTAAGTTCAGCCTTAAATGCAGTGATAGCGACTGGTATTAGGCTGATGAGTGTGTGTACACTGAATGTATTTTTCTAAGGAATGGAATTGACTCTGAAAATACTGTTAATACTGAAATAATGTATGAGCCTTAACTGCAGTGAAAGCGACTGGTAGCAGGCTTATTAATAACACTTCATAACTTTTAAAATGTATGTTCAAAACGTTTAATGGCATGTTAATCGTTTTTTGTGAGGTACTTGGTGATAAAACTTATTGGGCATGATTTTTTCCACATGGCCATCTTTGTTTTCTGCATAGAAACAGTTATCTGAGCTTCCCCACTGTTGTAATATGAGTGGGAGGGGCCTATTTTAGCGCTTTTTTGCGCAGTAAAAATTCAGTCACAATCTGTCTACTTCATCCTCCATGATCCAGATCGTCTCTAGAGAGCTCAGGGGTCTTCAAAATTCATTTTGAGGGAGGTAATCAGTCACAGCAGACCTGTGACAGTGTGTTTTGACTGTGTTAAAAACGTTAATTATTAAATTGTTATCCGTTTTTGGGTATTAAGGGGTTAATCATCCATTTGCTGGTGGGTGCAATCCTTTGCTAACTTAATACATTTACTGTGAAAAATTGGTTGCTATAACTATTTTGGTTCATTGTTATTTCAACTGTGACAGCTTTTTGTGCTTCTTAAAGGCACAGTAGCGTTTTTTATATTGCTTGTAAATTTATTTAGAAAAGTATTTCCAAGCTTGCTAGTCTCATTGCTAGTCTGCTTAAACATGTCTGACTCAGATGAATCTCTTTGTTCACTATGTTTAAAGGCCAATGTGGAGCCCAATAGAAATTTGTGTACTAATTGCATTGATGTTACTTTAAATAAAAGTCAATCTTTACATGTAAAGAAATTATCATCAGACAACGAGGGGCCTCCCGCTCAGGAGGTGCGTGATTTTGTGGCGCCAAGTACATCAGGGAGGCCCTTACAAATCACTTTGCAAGACATGGCTACTGTTATGACAGAAGTATTATCTAAATTGCCAGAATTAAGAGGCAAGCGCGATAGCTCTGGGTTAAGGACAGAGCGCGCGGATGAGGTGAGAGCCATGTCAGATACTGCGTCACAGTTTGCAGAACATGAAGACGGAGAGCTTCATTCTGTGGGTGACGGATCTGATCCAGGGAGACTGGATTCAGAGATTTCTAATTTTAAATTTAAGCTTGAGAACCTCCGCATATTGCTAGGGGAGGTATTAGCGGCTCTGAATGATTGTAACACGGTTGCAATTCCAGAAAAATTATGTAGGTTGGATAGATACTATGCGGTACCGGTGTGCACTGACGTGTTTCCTATACCTAAAAGACTTACAGAGATTATTAGCAAGGAGTGGGATAGACCTGGTGTGCCTTTTTCCCCTCCTCCCATATTTAGGAAAATGTTTCCTATAGACGCCACCACACGAGACTTATGGCAGACGGTTCCTAAGGTGGAGGGAGCAGTTTCTACTTTAGCTAAGCGTACCACTATCCCGGTGGAGGATAGTTGTGCCTTTTCAGATCCAATGGATAATAAATTAGAGGGTTACCTTAAGAAAATGTTTGTTCAACAAGGTTTTATCTTACAGCCCCTTGCATGCATTGCGCCTGTCACTGCTGCGGCGGCATTCTGGTTTGAGTCTCTGGAAGAGGCCATTCGCACAGCTCCATTGGATGAAATTATGAACAAGCTTAAAGCACTTAAGCTAGCTAACGCATTTGTTTCTGATGCCGTCGTACATTTAACCAAACTTACGGCTAAGAACTCCGGATTCGCCATCCAAGCGCGCAGAGCGCTATGGCTTAAATCCTGGTCAGCTGACGTGACTTCTAAATCTAAATTGCTTAATATTCCTTTCAAAGGGCAGACCTTATTCGGGCCCGGCTTGAAAGAAATTATAGCTGACATTACGGGAGGTAAGGGCCATGCTCTACCTCAGGACAGGGCCAAATCAAAGGCCAAACAGTCTAATTTTCGTGCCTTTTGTAACTTCAAGGCAGGAGCAGCATCAACTTCCTCCGCTCCAAAACAGGAAGGAGCTGTTGCTCGTTACAGACAGGGCTGGAAAGTTAACCAGTCCTGGAACAAGGGCAAGCAGGCCAAGAAACCTGCTGCTGCCCCTAAGACAGCATGAAGAGAGGGCCCCCTATCCGGAAACGGATCTAGTGGGGGGCAGACTTTCTCTCTTCGCCCAGGCTTGGGCAAGAGATGTCCAGGATCCCTGGGCGTTGGAGATCATATCTCAGGGATATCTCCTGGACTTCAAAACTTCTCCTCCACGAGGGAGATTTCATCTTTCAAGGTTATCAGCAAACCAAATAAAGAAAGAGGCGTTTCTACGCTGTGTACAAGACCTCTTACTAATGGGGGTGATCCACCCAGTTCCGCGGACGGAACACGGGCAAGGATTCTATTCAAATCTATTTGTGGTTCCCAAGAAAGAGGGAACCTTCAGACCAATCTTGGACTTAAAAATCCTAAACAAATTCCTAAGAGTTCCATCATTCAAAATGGAAACTATTCGAACCATCCTTCCCATGATCCAAGAGGGTCAGTACATGACCACAGTGGACTTAAAGGATGCCTACCTTCACATACCGATTCACAAGGATCATTATCGGTACCTAAGATTTGCTTTCCTAGACAGGCATTACCAGTTTGTAGCTCTTCCCTTCGGATTAGCTACGGCTCCAAGAATCTTTACAAAAGTTCTGGGCTCACTTCTGGCGGTACTAAGACCGCGAGGCATAGCGGTGACTCCGTACCTAGACGACATTCTGATACAAGCGTCAAGTTTTCAAACTGCCAAGTCTCATACAGAGATAGTTCTGGCATTTCTGAGGTCGCATGGGTGGAAGGTGAACGTGGAAAAGAGTTCTCTATTACCACTCACAAGGGTTCCCTTTCTAGGGACTCTTATAGATTCTGTAGAGATGAAAATTTACCTGACGGAGGCCAGGTTATCAAAACTTCTAAATGCTTGCCGTGTCCTTCATTCCATTCCACACCCGTCAGTAGCTCAGTGCATGGAAGTAATCGGCTTAATGGTAGCGGCAATGGACATAGTACCATTTGCGCGCCTGCATCTCAGACCGCTGCAATTGTGCATGCTAAGTCAGTGGAATGGGGATTACTCAGATTTGTCCCCCCTGCTAAATCTGGATCAAGAGACCAGAGATTCTCTTCTATGGTGGCTTTCTCGGCCACATCTGTCCAAGGGGATGACCTTTCGCAGGCCAGATTGGACGATTGTAACAACAGACGCCAGCCTTATAGGCTGGGGCGCAGTCTGGAACTCCCTGAAGTCTCAGGGACTATGGACTCAGGAGGAGAAACTCCTCCCAATAAATATTCTGGAATTAAGAGCAATATTCAATGCTCTCCTAGCTTGGCCTCAGTTAGCAACTCTGAGGTTCATCAGATTTCAGTCGGACAACATCACGACTGTGGCTTACATCAACCATCAAGGGGGAACCAGAAGTTCCCTAGCGATGTTGGAAGTCTCAAAGATAATTCGCTGGGCAGAGTCTCACTCTTGCCACCTGTCAGCGATTTACATCCCAGGCGTGGAGAACTGGGAGGCGGATTTTCTAAGTCGCCAGACTTTTCATCCGGGGGAGTGGGAACTTCATCCGGAGGTCTTCGCTCAACTGATTCATCGTTGGGGCAAACCAGATCTGGATCTCATGGCGTCTCGCCATAACGCCAAGCTTCCTTGTTACGGATCCAGGTCCAGGGACCCGGGAGCGGTGCTGATAGATGCTCTGACAGCCCCTTGGGTCTTCAACATGGCTTATTTGTTTCCACCATTTCCGATGCTTCCTCGTTTGATTGCCAAGATCAAACAGGAGAGAGCTTCGGTGATTCTGATAGCGCCTGTGTGGCCACGCAGGACCTGGTATGCAGACCTAGTGGACATGTCGTCCTGTCCACCGTGGTCTCTGCCTCTGAGGCAGGACCTTCTAATTCAGGGTCCTTTCAACCATCCAAATCTAATTTCTCTGAGGCTGACTGCATGGAGATTGAACGCTTGATTCTATCAAAGCGTGGCTTCTCGGAGTCGGTTATTGATACCTTAATACAGGCTAGGAAGCCTGTTACCAGAAGAATTTACCATAAGATATGGCGTAAATATTTATATTGGTACGAATCCAAGAGTTACTCATGGAGTAAGGTTAGGATTCCTAGGATATTGTCTTTTCTACAAGAGGGTTTAGAAAAGGGCTTATCTGCTAGTTCGTTAAAGGGACAGATTTCTGCTCTGTCTATTCTTCTACACAAACGTCTGGCAGAAGTTCCAGACGTTCAGGCTTTTTGTCAGGCTTTAGCTAGGATTAAGCCTGTGTTTAAGACTGTTGCTCCGCCGTGGAGCTTAAACTTAGTTCTTAACGTTCTTCAAGGCGTTCCATTTGAACCCCTTCATTCCATTGATATCAAGCTGTTATCCTGGAAGGTTCTGTTTTTGATGGCTATTTCCTCGGCTCGAAGAGTCTCTGAGTTATCTGCCTTACATTGTGATTCTCCTTATCTGATTTTTCATTCAGACAAGGTAGTTCTGCGTACTAAACCTGGGTTCTTATCTAAGGTAGTTACTAACAGGAATATCAATCAAGAGATTGTTGTTCCATCACTGTGTCCTAACCCTTCTTCAAAGAAGGAACGACTTTTGCATAATCTGGACGTAGTCCGTGCCCTGAAGTTCTATTTGCAGGCAACTAAAGATTTTCGTCAAACTTCTTCCCTGTTTGTCGTTTACTCTGGACAGAGAAGAGGTCAAAAGGCTTCGGCTACCTCTCTCTCTTTTTGGCTTCGTAGCATAATACGTTTAGCCTATGAGACTGCTGGACAGCAGCCTCCTGAAAGGATTACAGCTCATTCTACTAGAGCTGTGGCTTCCACCTGGGCCTTTAAAAATGAGGCCTCTGTTGAACAGATTTGCAAGGCTGCAACTTGGTCTTCACTTCACACTTTTTCAAAATTTTACAAATTTGACACTTTTGCTTCTTCGGAGGCTATTTTTGGGAGAAAGGTGCTTCAGGCAGTGGTTCCTTATGTTTAAGGTTCCTGCCTTGTCCCTCCCTTCATCCGTGTACTTTAGCTTTGGTATTGGTATTCCATAAGTAATGGATGACCCGTGGACTGACTACACTTAACAAGAGAAAACATAATTTATGCTTACCTGATAAATTTATTTCTCTTGTAGTGTAGTCAGTCCAGGCCCGCCCTGTCTTTAAGGCAGATCTAAATTTTAATTAAACTCCAGTCACCACTGCACCCTATGGTTTCTCCTTTCTCGTCTGGTTTTGGTCGAATGACTGAATATGACATGTGAGGGGAGGAGCTATATAGCAGCTCTGCTTGGGTGATCCTCTTGCAACTTCCTGTTAGGAAGAGATATATTCCATAAGTAATGGATGACCCGTTGACTGACTACACTACAAGAGAAATAAATTTATCAGGTAAGCATAAATTATGTTTTTACTCATAACGCAAGACTCGTATTCTAGCCGTTTATTTGTATGAAACAAATATCACTTAAAACTAAAAATGCTGCTATGACCTCTCTGACCTGTTCCGGAGGAGGAGCTTAGCACAGGTGGCTGAGCGTTTGTTCTCCAGCCCCAAGCACCTGGCGGTGTAATCCACGCGCCAAGCCCCGAAATTAGAAGCTGCTTTCTGGACAGCAAGAATCAAACGCTGCCGGAACATACAGTGGAAAATCCAGCCCACTGCAGAGAGACCCCCTGTTTCGAAGGGGACCTCAATTAAAACATACCGAATTGCAAATCTGGAAGACCTATATGCGCAAGTGACAGAGAAAATTAACAAGGCTGTTTACCTGACAAGGCTTCTGACTCCCTGATTCATACTACAGCCCCCCGCCAACTTTCTCTCTTTGCATCCCTCCCCTCCTGGTGTAGAGACTAAGCACCTACTGCTTTTGGCCGTTGAGGAGTGCTGGATCGTGTCCGGGAGAGCTCGGGAGTCCAGTGAATGCTCAGGGTCTGCCCCTCCTCCCCCACCGGTGCTGCGCGGGAGGAGGTGTCTGTGGGAGCCAGCTGTGTTGGCGTGCCGGAGGGACCCCGGACGTGGAGACTCCGCTTAGACTTCTCAGCTGAGGACAGCTCGTCCAGTGTTTGTGTTGGCGGTGCCGCTCCCGGACCCGGCCCAGAGTCTACCGTCTGACTCCCTCCCCCCCCACCGGTGTTGCGTGGGAGGAGGCGGGTCAAAAAGGACAAGAAGGGTCGCTTATCCTGGCGATACGGAGTAGGAGCCAGGAGCATTCTCTATTCCTTGACCGAAAAGCCTCAAGCCCAGAGGATATCCATCAGACGGGTAACTTCAAAAAGAACACCGGAGGGTGAGTGTAACAATTAGAGCTAAAAACTATATCTCTGGAAACTTCGGGACTTTCATTTTTTCCCTTTAAAAAAAAAAATATATAAAATAAAAAAATCCTCAAGGAGAAAGGGCAAGGAGAAAGGGGAAAGGGATCTAGTCAGAAGGGGGAACAGGAGCACCAAAACTATACAAACCGGTCTGAAATACTTGTAAAACCAAAATATTCCCTCACTAGGGAAAAGTACTTTACACTATTTGTTCTTTCTTTTACAATCTTTGCTGTTGGATAAAACTTTTGTGAAAAGTAAGACATAGTTTGTGGGACCGTAAAAATATAACACATTATCAAAAAGTCCAAAGAACTGAAAGCAGCGGCAAATTAAGGACTTGCACTAAGGGGACAGAGAAAGAATCAAAAGTAGAGCATAACACTGTCAGAAGATAAAGCTACAATTAAAAGCTACATATCGCTCTGCCTTGAATAGCACAAAAGAGAAAAAGTAACATCAAAAGTCTCTGTTTTGACCTCAACATAATAAGTCTTTTCTCTTATCGATTCAAAAGGACTGTTTCTGTATAAACTCACATACAAGAACCATCTCTGTTTTCTTAATTTGCTGATAGTTTAGTTGCTGTGCTCCTGGTTGCTGTCTTACCATCATTGTAAACCTACTTTCTGGGTGTGTAATAATACCGTACAATAACCTAGATCAATTTCATTAACCTGTTTTTAAAGGACATTTGCCTTGTATCTACAAGTTTTGTTATAAGGTTTCTGTACAGCCTCAGGAATTATAGGGCCAAGTTTATCAATCTCAGAATTCCCTGTTAACTCCTTTCTCTTTGTACGTATTTATATAGCTAAATCATATCTAATCACAGCTAGGTAAAGTGTCTGATATAAGAACAATAAGATTGTCTATCTATTGTTATAACTGCACTGTGGGCTAGTTATACTGTTATCTGTGATAAGTCTGTGTAAATGCTCTAAGAAGTTCCTTATTGAACTTTCTGAAATAAGGATTTAGCCTTAACCTGGGACATCTAAGTGCAGGGCAAACTTAAGTAAGACCACACAATATCTTGCATCCAGTGTCTTTCTAAATCTCTATCAATAGATCTAAGATCTTGATTTAACATCTCAGCCAATCCAAACTTAAAAACTAGCATATTACCTGCCTTTCACTACTTTCCCAAATTTGATTGTGATTCTTTGTCTGACTGCCAAAGCCTGCTATTATAAACTTGAAATCACTCACACTTTTTTTTCACAACTTCACTTAAAATTCTTTTTCTATTGTACATCCTACACAAATAGACACATAAACTGGTCATCTCACTTTTACTTTTCCTGCCCTTCAAATTAACTTCACACTCATAAGTCACTTCTATGTTTTCTTTTTTTTTTCATTTCACTTCCCTAACTTAAAATTATCACTCACTATCTAAGGGTATTCCCCCATAATAAGCGTTTTCTTCACATGCACATTTGGCACATGGATAAATTTCTTAATACTTCCTCTAAGACTATATCTCCAAGCATGTCAGGCAGACATAGAGATAAGAAATCGAAAGGTATTGCTGAGCCTCTAGCAGAGGTACACTCTGCAACCAACCCTAATCTAACAAGTGAGGTATTGAATTTACAAAACCTGGTTACCAATATATCAGAAGCCTTGACTCCTAAATTTGACACCTTAAGAAATGAAATAAAACACGATATAGACCGACTATCCCAGGAAGTCAGGCAATTTTCCAACAGACTGCAAGAGGCAGAGCAGAGGGTGTCAGATTTAGAAGATCTTACAGTGGCCCAAGGCTTTAAATTAGAAGACGCAGGAACTAAGCTACTAAAATTGCAGCTCAGACTAGAAGACCTAGAAAATAGGTCACGGAGAAATAACATAAGGATAATTGGTATACCAGAGGAAAAAAAATTTGAAAACTTAACGCTATTTATAACAGAGACCTTAGGTCAACTACTGGAAATATCAAATAAACAGATAATAATTGAAAGAGCCCACAGAATTGGTCCTCCTTTTGCCGATAATAAAACAAACAGAAGGCCCAGGGTAGTTATTGCTCGTTTTTTGAACTACTTAGACAAAGTCTTCATAATGCAACAGTACAGAAAAAAGCAACCTATCAATATAGATGGTGCGAACATTTTATTGTTTCAGGATTACTCAGCAGAAACCTCCATTAAAAGGAGAGACTTAGCACCTATATGTACAAAGTTCATCCAAAAAGGTTACAAGGCAACGCTAATTTATCCATCAAAACTCAAAGTAGTTATTCGAGATAACACACATTTTTTTGATAATGCCAAAGAGGCAGAAAGGTTATTTACTGAAGTAGAGTTAGTAGGATAAGCTCCTCCCAGTAAGGGCACACAGCTCAAATTTAAGAGTACAGGAATAATTCCGGTATTTGTGATACTGTTTTTTTTTTTATTTTATCTTATAATTTGCTACATAAGCATAATAGGGTCATCATATTAAAATCACAATTTGTGAAAAGGGATCCCTTTTGGGACAGTGGGAAAAAGGAGGAGCTGGTTGTCCTCCTTCATCATACAATAGAGTTTCAATCCCCCCCCCCTTCCCTTTTTTTTTTTTTTTCCCTCTCTCTCTCTCTCCCCCCTCTCACACTTCATTATCTTCCTGCTCTGTCCATCCTAAGCGGATAAAGAAATATGGCGAAACCACTTGATAAGTTTAGGTTAATATCATGGAATGTGGGAGAAATTTCAACTCCTATAAAAAGAAAAGCTATAGTATCACACATGCGTAGACTACAGGCAGACATCATCTTTCTGCAAGAAACACACCTAAACTTAGAAGAAGCAATGAAATTAAAAGGCTCCTGGATAAAAGAGGTCATCGCCTCACCTAGTGTCAGAAGGAAAAGAGGGGTGGCAATACTACTAGGCAAAAGACTAGAATATGAGATACTCCAGACAAGGGCCGACCCAGAGGGGAGATTCTTAATAATAAAAATCCGTATAGCCAAACAAATATATACATTGTGTAATTTATATGCACCTAACAAATTGGATTACGAGTTTTGGAACTTCATGCAATCTACTATTTTGTCTTTCACAGAAGGGTTTTTGATAACAGGAGGGGACTTTAACATGGCCCCACAATCTCCTTTGGATAGACTGCGATATAGTAGTAGACAACTAAAGGCTAAAAAGGACAATCTAGAAACAAAAATATTCAAGAGCTTCTTCCAGAATCTGTTGCTCAAAGACATTTGGCGGACACAAAATCCGGACGTCCGAGACTATACTTGCTTATCTAGGGTTCATAAAACTCTATCCAGAATAGATCTATTTCTAGTTGATGAGAGACTTTGTTCAAAGAATATAAAAACAGGAATTACACCCATAATCATCTCAGATCATGCTCCCATTTCTTCTGTTAAGTGTGATCAGTCCACGGGTCATCATTACTTCTGGGATATTACTCCTCCCCAACAGGAAGTGCAAGAGGATTCACCCAGCAGAGCTGCATATAGCTCCTCCCCTCTACGTCACTCCCAGTCATTCTCTTGCACCCAACGACTAGATAGGATGTGTGAGAGGACTATGGTGATTATACTTAGTTTTATATCTTCAATCAAAAGTTTGTTATTTTAAAATAGCACCGGAGTGTGTTATTACCTCTCTGGCAGAGTTTGAAGAAGAATCTACCAGAGTTTTACTATGATTTTAGCCGGAGTAGTTAAGATCATATTGCTGTTTCTCGGCCATCTGAGGAGAGGTAAACTTCAGATCAGGGGACAGCGGGCAGATGAATCTGCATAGAGGTATGTAGCAGCTTTTATTTTCTGACAATGGAATTGATGAGAAAATCCTGCCATACCGATATAATGTCATGTATGTATACTTTACACTTCAGTATTCTGGGGAATGGTACTTCACTAGAATTACACTGTAAGAAGTACATAAAGCTTTTTAATAAATAAGAAATTATGTTTAACGTTTTTGCTGGAATGTAAAATCGTTTTCATTTGCTGAGGTACTGAGTGAATAAATGTTTGGGCACTATTTTTCCACTTGGCAGTTGCTTAATCTTTTTTCTGACAGTTTCTGTTCTCTCTCACTGCTGTGTGTGAGGGGGAGGGGCCGTTTTTTTGGCGCTTTTGCTACGCATCAGAAATTTCAGTCAGCAGCTCATTGTATTTCCTGCATGATCCGGTTCATCTCTACAGAACTCAGGGGTCTTCAAAACTTATTTTGAGGGAGGTAATTTCTCTCAGCAGAGCTGTGAGATTATAGTTGACTGAGATAAAAAACGTTTATTCTGTAATTTTTTCCTGCTTTCAGAATTAGTTGTCTTTTGCTAATGGGATTAAACCTTTGCTAAAGTTGTGTTATTTACAAGGATTGAGGCTATAACTGTTTCAATTTATTAATTTTCAACTGTCATAGATCTTCTGTGCTTCTTAAAGGCACAGTACGTTTTTAATAATATTCTAATAGAATTGTATTCCAAGTTGCAAGTTTATTTGCTAGTGTGTTAAACATGTCTGATTCAGAGGAAGATACCTGTGTCATTTGTTGCAATGCCAAAGTGGAGCCCAATAGAAATTTATGTACTAAACAACGAGGGGAGAGTTATGCCGACTAACTCGCCTCACGTGTCAGTACCTGCATCTCCCGCTCGGGAGGTGCGTGAGATTGTAGCGCCGAGTACATCTGGGCGGCCATTACAAATCACATTACAGGATATGGCTACTGTTATGACTGAAGTTTTGGCTAAATTACCAGAACTAAGAGGTAAGCGTGATCACTCTGGGGTGAGAACAGAGTGCGCTGATAATATTAGGGCCATGTCAGACACTGCGTCACAGGTGGCAGAACATGAGGACGGAGAACTTCATTCTGTGGGTGACGGTTCTGATCCAAACAGACTGGATTCAGATATTTCAAATTTTAAATTTAAGCTGGAAAACCTCCGTGTATTACTAGGGGAGGTGTTAGCGGCTCTGAATGATTGTAACACAGTTGCAATACCAGAGAAAATGTGTAGGTTGGATAAATATTTTGCGGTACCGGCGAGTACTGATGTTTTTCCTATACCTAAGAGACTTACTGAAATTGTTGCTAAGGAGTGGGATAGACCTGGTGTGCCGTTCTCACCCCCTCCGATATTTAGAAAAATGTTTCCAATAGACGCCACCACACGGGACTTATGGCAAACGGTCCCTAAGGTGGAGGGAGCAGTTTCTACTTAGCTAAGCGTACCACTATCCCGGTGGAGGATAGCTGTGCTTTTTCAGATCCAATGGATAAAAAATTAGAGGGTTACCTTAAGAAAATGTTTGTTCAACAAGGTTTTATATTGCAACCCCTTGCATGCATTGCGCCGGTCACGGCTGCAGCGGCATTCTGGATTGAGTCTTTGGAAGAGAACATTAGTTCAGCTACTCTGGACGACATTACGGACAGGCTTAGAGTCCTTAAACTAGCTAATTCATTCATTTCGGAGGCCGTAGTACATTTAACTAAACTTACGGCGAAGAATTCAGGATTCGCCATTCAGGCACGCAGGGCTCTGTGGCTAAAATCCTGGTCAGCTGATGTTACTTCTAAGTCTAAATTGCTTAATATACCTTTCAAAGGGCAGACCTTATTCGGGCCCGGGTTGAAAGAGATTATCGCTGACATTACAGGAGGTAAAGGCCATGCCCTGCCTCAGGACAAAGCCAAAGTTAAGGCTAGACAGTCTAATTTTCGTTCCTTTCGTAATTTCAAAGCAGGAGCAGCATCAACTTCCTCTGCACCAAAACAGGAAGGAGCTGTTGCTCGCTACAGACAAGGCTGGAAACCTAACCAGTCCTGGAACAAGGGCAAGCAGGCCAGGAAAACCTGCTGCTGCCCCTAAAACAGCATGAATTGAGGGCCCCCGATCCGGGATCGGATCTAGTGGGGGGGCAGACTTTCTCTCTTCGCCCAGGCTTGGGCAAGAGATGTCCAGGATCCCTGGGCGCTAGAGATAATATCTCAGGGATACCTCTGGACTTCAAATACTCTCCTCCAAGAGAGAGATTTCATCTGTCAGGTTGTCAACAATCCAGACAAAGAAAGAGGCGTTTCTACGCTGCGTACAAGAGCTCTTGTTAATGGGAGTAATCCATCCAGTTCCACGGTCGGAACAGGGACAAGGGTTTTACTCAAATCTGTTTGTGGTTCCCAAAAAAGAGGGAACTTTCAGACCAATCCTGGACTTAAAGATACTAAACAAATTCCTAAGAGTTCCATCGTTCAAGATGGAGACTATTCGGACAATTTTACCTATGATCCAAGAGGGTCAGTACATGACCACTGTAGATTTAAAAGATGCTTACCTTCACATACCGATTCACAAAGATCATTACCGGTACCTAAGGTTTGCCTTCCTAGACAGGCATTACCAGTTTGTGGCTCTTCCATTCGGATTGGCTACAGCTCCAAGAATCTTCACAAAGGTTCTGGGTGCTCTTCTGGCGGTTCTAAGAACGCGGGGAATCTCGGTAGCTCCATACCTAGACGACATTCTGATACAAGCTTCAAGCTTTCAAACTGCCAAGTTTCATACAGAGTTAGTACTGGCATTTCTAAGGTCACATGGATGGAAGGTGAACGAAAAGAAAAGTTCACTCGTCCCACTCACAAGAGTTCCCTTCCTGGGGACTCTTATAGATTCTGTAGAAATGAAGATTTACCTGACAGAGGACAGGCTAACAAGACTTCAAAGTGCTTGCCGCACCCTTCATTCCATTCAACACCCGTCAGTGGCTCAATGCATGGAGGTAATCGGCTTAATGGTAGCGGCAATGGACATAGTACCCTTTGCACGCTTACACCTCAGACCACTGCAACTGTGCATGCTAAGTCAGTGGAATGGGGATTACTCAGACTTGTCCCCTTCTCTGAATCTGGATCAAGAGACCAGAAATTATCTTCTATGGTGGCTTTCTCGGCCACATCTGTCCAGGGGGATGCCATTCAGCAGACCAGACTGGACAATTGTAACAACAGACGCCAGCCTTCTAGGTTGGGGTGCCGTCTGGAATTCTCTGAAGGCTCAGGGACAATGGAGTCAGGAGGAGAGTCTCCTGCCAATAAACATTCTGGAATTGAGAGCAGTTCTCAATGCACTCCTGGCTTGGCCCCAGTTGACAACTCGGGGGTTCATCAGGTTTCAGTCGGACAACATCACGACCGTAGCTTACATCAACCATCAGGGAGGGACAAGAAGCTCCCTAGCTATGATGGAAGTATCAAAGATAATTCGCTGGGCAGAGTCTCACTCTTGCCACCTGTCAGCAATCCACATCCCGGGAGTGGAGAACTGGGAGGCGGATTTCTTAAGTCGTCAGACTTTTCATCCGGGGGAGTGGGAACTTCATCCGGAGGTCTTTGCCCAAATACTTCGACGTTGGGGCAAACTAGAAATAGATCTCATGGCGTCTCGACAGAACGCCAAGCTTCCTCGTTACGGGTCCAGATCCAGGGATCCAGGAGCAGTCCTGATAGATGCCCTGACAGCACCTTGGGACTTCAGGATGGCTTACGTGTTTCCACCCTTCCCGATGCTTCCTCGATTGATTGCCAGAATCAAACAGGAGAGAGCATCAGTGATTCTAATAGCACCTGCATGGTCACGCAGGACTTGGTATGCAGACCTGGTGGACATGTCATCCTGTCCACCTTGGTCTCTACCTCTGAAACAGGACCTTCTGATGCAGGGTCCTTTCAAACATCAAAATCTAACTTCTCTGAAGCTGACTGCTTGGAAATTGAACGCTTGATTTTATCAAGACGTGGGTTTTCTGAGTCAGTTATTGATACCTTAATACAGGCTAGGAAGCCTGTTACCAGAAGGATTTACCATAAGATATGGCGTAAATACCTATATTGGTGTGAATCCAAAGGTTACTCTTGGAGTAAGGTTAGGATTCCTAGGATATTGTCTTTTCTACAAGAAGGTTTAGAAAAGGGTTTATCTGCTAGTTCATTAAAGGGACAGATCTCAGCTCTGTCCATTCTGTTACACAAACGTCTGTCAGAAGTTCCTGACGTCCAGGCTTTTTGTCAGGCTTTGGCCAGGATTAAGCCTGTGTTTAAAACTGTTGCTCCACCATGGAGTTTAAAGCTTGTTCTTAATGTTTTACAGGGCGTTCCGTTTGAACCCCTTCATTCCATTGATATAAAGTTGTTATCTTGGAAAGTTCTATTTTTAATGGCTATTTCCTCGGCTCGAAGAGTCTCTGAATTATCAGCCTTACATTGTGATTCTCCTTATTTGATTTTTCATTCGGATAAGGTAGTTCTGCGTACTAAACCTGGGTTCTTACCTAAGGTAGTCACTAACAGGAATATCAATCAAGAGATTGTTGTTCCTTCTTTGTGCCCAAATCCTTCTTCGAAGAAGGAACGTCTACTGCACAACCTGGATGTAGTCCGTGCTCTAAAATTTTACTTACAGGCAACTAAGGAATTTCGACAAACGTCTTCCCTGTTTGTCGTTTACTCTGGTCAGAGGAGAGGTCAAAAGGCTTCTTCTACCTCTCTTTCTTTTTGGCTTCGTAGCATAATTCGTTTAGCTTATGAGACTGCTGGACAGCAGCCTCCTGAAAGAATTACAGCTCATTCTACTAGAGCTGTGGCTTCCACTTGGGCCTTCAAGAATGAGGCCTCTGTTGAGCAGATTTGCAAGGCTGCAACTTGGTCTTCGCTTCATACTTTTTCCAAATTTTCCAAATTTGACACTTTTGCTTCCTCGGAGGCTATTTTTGGGAGAAAGGTTCTTCAGGCAGTGGTTCCTTCTGTATAAAGAGCCTGCCTATCCCTCCCGTCATCCGTGTACTTTTGCTTTGGTATTGGTATCCCAGAAGTAATGATAACCCGTGGACTGATCACACTTAACAGAAGAAAACATAATTTATGCTTACCTGATAAATTCCTTTCTTCTGTAGTGTGATCAGTCCACGGCCCGCCCTGTTTTTAAGGCAGGTAAATATTTTTTAATTTATACTCCAGTCACCACTACACCCTTGGCTTCTCCTTTCTCGTTGGTCCTTGGTCGAATGACTGGGAGTGACGTAGAGGGGAGGAGCTATATGCAGCTCTGCTGGGTGAATCCTCTTGCACTTCCTGTTGGGGAGGAGTAATATCCCAGAAGTAATGATGACCCGTGGACTGATCACACTACAGAAGAAAGGAATTTATCAGGTAAGCATAAATTATGTTTTTTCTTGAGATACATTTATATAGCTTAAAAACAGCCCCCCCGAGATTTAGGTTCCCTTATCACCTGGCCAATGATGCAAAATTTAAAAAATATCTAAACAACAAATTCAAAGAATTCACTCAATTCAATGCGGAATATTTAGATAGACCGGAAATCTTTTGGGGCGCTGCTAAGGCAGTCATCAGAGGAGAAATAATAGCGTATGCGGCCAAACTAACTAAAATTATGAAAAACAGAGAAAAACAAGCTACCAATTTTGTCACAAACTCTTACAATCATTTTCTCTTAAACAAGTCACCTTTTAACTGGGCCAGATATATTAAAGCCAAAAAAGAAAGAGATGCCTTGACTTTGCTCACTGAAACTCAAAAAGATCTTAGATTTCAGGCAAAAATGTATCGATTCGGTAATAAATCTGGGAAACTACTGGCTAGGCTAGTCAAGGGGGAAAAAAAGCCTTCATTTATAGACAGAGTACAACAAGAAGGGATTACTCTCACAAAATCTGAGGATATCCTGGAGAGTTTTACAAAATATTATAACGATCTCTACTCCGCTAGAATTGCGGATCTGGATCAGTCCCAAGAATTTTGGAGCAAAATAACTTGTCCTACAGTCTCAGAGGAAATAATCTCTAATTTGAATAAACCGATTTCAGAGTAAGAAATTAGCAAAACGATCCTTGAGTTAGCACCTAACAAAGCGGCAGGCCCAGATGGGCTCCCTAATGAAGTGTATAAAATTTTAGCCTCCGAAGTGGTATCATATCTCTGCAAGTTATTTAACGAATATTTTATAGATGGTAAAAATATACCATCTAGTTTCACGGCTTCGTACACAACATTATTGCTTAAAGGGGGGAAAGATCCAACCCAAAGAGAGTCCTATAGGCCTATAGCTCTTCTGAACACTGAATATAAAATCTTAGCCTCAATATTAGCAAATAGACTTCAAAGCTGTCTCGCTCACATCATCCATAGCGATCAAGCCGGCTTTCTAAAGCATCGCAACTCGGCCTCTAAGATCAGAGAAGTACTAGCAATAACAGAATATTTCTCCCGGAAGACAGCTGCCGGGGAGGAGATAGGGGACACCTCAGACCATGCAATAGTTGCAATTGACGCTGAGAAAGCCTTTGACTCGGTATACTTTAGCCATATATTTACATCCTTGGCAAAATTCGGAATCTCAGGCAAATTTCTAAATTTCATAGAAAATCTATATGAAAATCCCCACACACAATTAATAATCAATAATTTTTTATCACCAGATATTGGAATTTACAGGGGTACACGACAGGGCTGCCCCCTATCTCCTCTCATCTTTGACATAGCTATTGAGTCTTTGGCAATAAGGATCAGACAGTCTCTTCAAGGGGTCACAATATCTAAACATGAAATAAAAATTGCGCTTTATGCGGATGATATCCTTCTTTATATTTCAAATACAAAGAAGAACATACCCAAATTGATGCACATAATAATCAGGTTTCAGGTTTGGGTCTTTCTCCGGATACAAAATAAATGCATCTAAATCAGAGATTCTGTGGCTCAGAAAAAAAAAGGATTCATTAAGTGATTGCCCATTCAAAGAGGTAATTGATTCATTCAAATACCTGGGAATTATTATTCCAGTTAATCCCTCAGATCTATATAAAATGAATGTAACGCCAATTCTCTCCTTGATCCGAGAGAAACTGAAAGTCTGGTTAAATTTACCAATTTCACTTTCCGGGAGAATTGCGTTATTTAAGATGGTCCTTCTCCCTAAACTTCTATACGTTTTACAGAACACACCAATAATGATGTTTGAAAAAGATATTCGGCCTCTTAACTCGGCAATTAGAAATTTTATCTGGCAGGGAAGAAGATCAAAAATTTCAATACCTAAACTTTCAGTAGGTAAAGAATTTGGAGGATTATCCCTGCCAGATATAAGAGCTTATAACCTTGCTTTCCTTGCGTGCACGGTGTCAGACTGGTTTCTCTCCAAAAACTACGCGACTAATAATCAAGTAGACGAAAATATCTGCCACCCTTTTCTCCCTGTAGGACTGGCCCACTGTGAGCCTAAATTACTCCCGCCCGAAATCAAGAAGTTTAAAACTATGCTAAATCCCATCAAAGCATGGTGGAAGTTAGGAAGTCTTTTGAAAGTTAAGTGCAGCGCATCACAGTATTTACCTATACAGGGCAATCCTAACTTTTGCCCAGGCCTGAACTCCGCTATTTTTAGCAAATGGTCTTCCAGGGGTCTAGTGAAAGTTCACCAAATTGTCAGGGCAGACATAAAATGTGTGAGATCATATGAGGAATTGAAGAGTGAATTCAATTTAGAAAACAACGAATTTTACGCATACCTGCAATTAAGACATTATACTTCAGAATTGGTTAGAAGGGTAGGTTGGAACTGGGCCATGGGAAAAATAGAAAACTGGCTCTTATTAACAAAGAGCGGGCATACATCAATTACATATTGCTATAGATCCATATGTAATATCAAGGGACTACCTGTATTAGACCAGATAACGATGGATTGGAATAGATTAATTACCTCCAACGACATCGAACCAAAATTCATCCAAAGATCTATCAGAAAAGTATCTCAGGCCACGCTCTCCGCGAACTGGAGAGAGGTACATGTCAAACTTCTGCATAGAGCATATTTTACGCCAGAAAAGGGTCATAAACTGCATAATGCAAATTTCAACATATGCCCAAAATGCTCCCTCCTTGCAGCAGATTTAAAACATATGTTTTGGAGCTGTCCGAAAATTAGACAATTTTGGCATAAATTAGAATATTGGCTCAATAACACATTGGGGATCTCTCCTCTGGGTCTCACACTTATGCAGGTGATCTTCTGCATAAAAAAGCAAGAAAAGCAACACCCTCAGGAAAAATTAGTGATTCTTTCAATTTTAGCTGCCAGAAATTTAATAACTGGGTGCTGGAAGAAGCATAGGGCCCCCACAATAGCAGAAGTTAAAAACTATATAAAAAAACAATGCATGTTAGAACAGAGAGATACTGAATTAAGCAACGAAGAAGAGATTAAGGCATTCTTTGAGAAGTGGTCAGTATTCATCAAAAGCTTTCCAGATAACGAAGTAGAGCATCTAATCTTCCCATTTAGAAACTCAGAGCTGGTGCAGTTAAACGCCTGGTAGACAGGGAATGGGGAAGAGAGAGAGGGAAAATCTCCCCCCCCCTTTTTTTTTTTTTTTTTTTTTCTATTATTATTTTTGTTCTGTTGTGTATTAGTTTTTGATTTGTTTAGTTCTGCTATGTTCTGTTTTTTGTGGTTCTTCACTACCTTGATGAATCTTTTGATTTGGTTGCTAAAAATATAAAAATCCAATAACGTTGTTATATAAAACGTATACGATAAGTATTATTTTTTGTGGACCTAAGCATGTCTCGTATAAAATAGCTATGTATATATTATATCTAAGATGCATATATTTGCATATCACTCGCTCTGATTATAGTGAACCAGCATTAGAGCATGCTGCCTTTATAAAAAATGTATACCTAAACTATAATGTAATACTGTGTATCAACAGATCTTTTCTTTTTTTTCTCGCCCTGCGAGGCGTAACGACATACACAGTGTTCTTTGTTATTACGTGTTGGTTATAAATAAAAGATTTTAAAAAAAAACTAAAAATGCTATTAATAACACACATAATTAAGAACATACATATGACTTTAAAATCAAGTTTCAGCAATAACAAACAAGTCATTACAGCGTCAGATTTCTTAGCTAAGACTCTAGCCTAAATAATTACCATTCAGAAAGAAAAATGCACCAAGGTCATTTTTACAGCGATATACACACAGGCTTATATCAACTTGCATACCATAAATTCACTCCCAACATTGAGCAATTTTAACATAGCAAACTTTTTCTTAAGACACTGAAAACATATGTTATTAACGTTCCCTCTCTTTCAGAAAAACATATTTCAAACATACCAGAGATTATAAAAAAGTAGGATACTCCACCGAATTTAAAATGTATCTGAAAGTATCCGAATCTGCAAGGAATGGCCATTTTCCCAGCAGATTGAGACATAAACAAATTATTTTTAGACAGGATAATACATCCTCAAATATTTAGTGTAGAGTAAACCTTTTACACGGGACACAGTGAAACATCAGACAGACAAACACTTCATTACACAGCACTGCCCCCCCCCCTCTCTGCTTATAACTTTTATGAATGCAGGAGAAAACTTCTAACTGAATGTACAGGGCTGTGATTACTGACAGCTTGGAATCCCCCCTCCTTTTTCAGAGTGCACAGCTCCCTGCCTTGAAATTAAACTGTTAACCCCTTCGTAGACATTAAAGATGTAATAACAGTCTCCTTTTCTCTGTGCATTATTTAAGGCAGCTAGTGAGGGATACATTGCAGGCAGAGACGCTGATGGGCATTTTGATATGGAGGGCTTGTACAAATGAACAGATTTGTTTTCTGAGTATATAACGCTTCTGTCCAGTTTCCCCTTTAACTGGCTTAGGATTTGTGGTACGGAAAGTATTCTAACTAGCGTTAGATGATACATTTCTGACAGTTTTATACTTCTCTGTATCTCAGCATTATTATCATTTTAACAACACAATAATAGGAGCAAATAAAATAATATCAGCAATAACTCTAATATTCTTAAGCACAGCACAAATGAAAAAACAGTGAATCATAAGCAATAAGCATCAACAAGTAACCATACCAGTTCCAGTGATATTTAAACTGAACTATACTTTATACTTAAAGAAAAGTTAACCCGTTAACGGTGAGACTATGAGACCCATTTATCGAGCTCCGTATGGATCTTGAGGGCCCATGTTTCTGGCGAGACTTCAGACTCGCCAGAAACACAAGTTATGGAGCAGCATTCTAAAGGCCGCTGCTCCATAACCCTGTCTGCCTGCTCTGATGAGGCGGACAGGAATCATCACTATTCAACCCGATCGGGTTGATTGACACCTCCCTGCTGGCCGCAAATCTGCAGGGGGCGGCATTGCACCAGAAGCTCTTGTGAGCTGCTGGTGTAATGCTGAATACGGAGAGCATATTGCTCTCCGCTCTCAGTGATGTCTGTCGGACCTGATCCGCACTGTCGGATCAAGTCCGACAGATACTTGATAATTCGACCTCTTTAACTCACGCTAAAATTGCGCTACAAATTGCGCTAAGACTCAAACTTTCGCAAATGTACGCTCACTTTTGGGCTACAATTGCGCTAAGACTCAAACTTACGCAAATGTACGCTAAAACCTCCCCGCGCTTCCGCCGCAGGACTCAAAAAAATGTTCGTGGGAGATTAATCCCTTATAAAATAAAAGGACTTTAACCCTTTATATATCACTAACGCCATCCAAACTTTGGGTTCATATTCACAGAGGGAAAAGCAGAGTAAAAAACACTTATCTACTTACCCAGTGCGAATCCCACGCTCTGACACCAGAATTGTTAGGCGTTATCTTAAGAAGGGGTATCAGCAGTATTCTACAACTTCACCTGGAACTGAATGGGTTACTTGACGAGATATCTCAGGAACAGAAATCAGACACGCAGCACTGTTCTGTTTATTAGAAGGTGCACAATACTTTTATAGACGGTGGTTACAGCATATAGGGTTAAACAATGACGTACTCATAGTTACATCATCTTACATTGTATTGTTTAGAACAAAGGAACCTTGTTAAAATATAATTGAGTAAATAGGAGCATTAAGGAATATTTTTAACAAGCGGGAGTGTTATATAAAAATAATACGTGGGCGTATCGCCCAGCACATAGCAAGGCAATTGGACCAATTATTGAAGTAACATGTTCAGCTCAGAACATCAACACATTATTTTTCTCACAGCATAATAAACTGTTATAATAAGCTTATAATAAACCAAAATGGATGACTAAAGACAAAATGGCGTCAGTATTGCTAAATATATTCTAACACCTAGCGACAGCTCCAAGAATCTTTTTGAAGGTTCTCTGTGCCCTTCTATCTGTAATCAGAGAGCGGTGTTTACTTATTTGGACGATATCTTAGTACTGGCTCAATCTTTTCATTAAGAAGAATCTCAAACAAATAAACTGGTGTTGTTTCTTCAAAGACATGGTTGGAGGATCAATTTACCAAAAAGTTTCTTGATTCCTCAGACAAGGGTCATCTTTTTAGGTTTCCAGATAGATTCAGTGTCCATGACTCTGTCTTTAACGGACAAGAGACAAATGAAATTGGTTTCAGCCTGTCGAAACCTTCAATCTTGATCATTCCCTTCAGTGGCTATGTGCATGGAAGTTTTAGGTCTCATGACTGCAGCATCGGACGCGATACCCTTTGATCATTTTCATATGAGACCTCTACAGCTTTGTATGCTGAGTCAATGGTGCACTGATTTTACTCGGATATCACAATTGATAATCTTAAATCCCAACACTCAACTCTATCTAACTTGGTGGTTAGACCATCATCGTATTGTTCGAGGGGCCTCTTTTGTTTGTCCTTCCTGGACTGAAGTCTCTACAGATGTAAGTCTTTCAGGTTGGGGAGCTGTCTGTGGGTCTCTGACATCACAAGGGGTTTTGAAACCTCAAGAGGTGAGGTTTCCAATCGATATTTTAGAACTCCATACTATCTTCAGAACTCTTCAGGCTTGGCCTCTGTTGAAGAGAGAAATTTTCATTCGCTTTCAGACAGACAATATAATAATGGTGGCATATGTCAATCATCAGGGATGGACTCGCAGTCCCTTGGCAATAAAAGAAGTGTCTCAAATTCTTTCTTAGGCAGAATCCAACTCCTGTCTAATTTCTGCAATTCATATCCCAGGTGTAGACAATTGGGAGGCGGATTTCCTCAGTCGTCAGAAGTTGCATCCAGGGGAATGGTCTCTCCACCCAGATGTGTTTTCTCCGATTGTACAGATGTGGGGTCTTCCAGAGATAGATCTAATGGCTTCCCATCTAAACAAGAAACTCCCCAGGTACCTTTCCAGGTCCAGGGATCCTCAGGTGGAGATGGTGGATGTGTTAGAAGTTCCTTGGTTTTACCAACCTGCCTTTATTTTTCCGCATTTGGTTCTTCTTCCAAGGGTGATCTCCAAGATCATAATGAAACAGTCTCGTGTTTTTCTGAAAGCACCAGCATGGCCACACAAGTTTTGGTTTGCGGATCTTGTCCGGATGTCCAGTTGTCAACCTTGGCCACTTCCTTTAAGACCAGACCTTCTGTCTCAAGGGACGTTTTTCCATCAGGATCTCAAATCACTAAATTTGAAGGTATGAAAATTGAACGCTTAGTGCTTAGTCATAGAGGTTTCTCTAACTCAGTGATTAATACTATGTTACAGGCTCGTAAGTCTGTTTCAAGGAAGATTTATTATCGGGTTTGGAAAACCTATATTTCATGGGGTTTTTCTCATACATTTTCTTTTAGAATTCCTAGAATTTTACAGTTTCTTTAGGATGGCTTGGTTAAAGGTTTGTCTACAAGTACTTTGAAGGGACAAATATCTGCTCTTTCTGTTTTATTTCATAGAAAGATTGCTAAACTTCCTGATGTTACTGTTTTGTTCAGGCTTTGGTTCATTTCAAGCCTGTTATTAAATCAATCTCTCCTCCTTGGAGTCTTAACTTGGTTTTTAAGGCTTTACAGGCTCCTCCTTTTGAACCTATGCATTCTTTGGATATTAAACTACTTTCTTGGAAAGTATTGTTCCTTTTGGCTATCTCTTCAGCTAGAAGAGTTTCTGAATTATTTGCTCTCTCTTGTGAGTCTCCTTTTCTGATTTTCCCTCAGGATATAGCTATTTTGCGGACTTCGTTTAAATTTCTTCCTAAGGTTGTGAATTCCAACAAAATTAGTAGGGAAATTGTTGTTTCTTCTTTGTGACCTAATCCTTAGAATTCTCTTTAAATATCTTTACATTCTTTGGATGTTCTAAGACCTTTAAAATACTATGTCGAAGCTACTAAGGATTTCAGAAAGACTTCTAGTCTATTTGGTGTTTTTTCTGGTTTCTTTGGCATCTTGGTTAAAGCTTTTGATTCACAAAGCTTATTTGGAGGCAGGGCAATCGCGCGCGCACGCAAAATGTGCATAAAAAAAAAAAAAAACAATACAGATGAATGCTGATCTCTGTATTTTAGTAAGGGATCTGGGAGGGGGAGGGATGTATATTGTTGAGGGGGGCCAGCTACACTACAGAAAACAAATGATTTACATAAAAAAGTTAAAAAAAAAACAAATTTGGGGGGCAAATTGGGTACTGGCAGACAGCTGCCAGTACCCAAGATGGAGGCATATATGTAGAGGGGGGTCCAGGGGAGTGTTAGAGAAATGTATGGGGCGATCAGGGAGGTTGTGGGGTAAGGGGGGATCCATCACTGCAGACAGTATAAAAAAAAAAAAAAAAAAAAGCTTTTTATTTCAGTACTGGCAGACTTTCTGCCAGTACTTAAGATGGCGGTGACAATTGTGAGGTGGGGGAGGGAAGAGAGCTGTTTGAGGGGGGGTCAGGGGGGATCAGGGGGTGGGATGTGTCAGGTGGGAGGCTGATCTCTACAATAGAGCTAAAAATTAACCCTACAAGCTACCTAATTAACCCCTAACTGCTGGGCATATTACAAGTGTGCTGCGCAGCAGCATTTAACGGCCTTATTATTACCAAAAAGCAACGCCAAAGCCATATATGTCTGCTATTTCTGAACAAAGGGGATCCTAGAGAAGTATTTACAACCATTTGTGCCATAATTGCACAAGCTGTTTGTAAATAATTTCAGTGAGAAACCTAAAATTGTGATAAATTTAAGTCTTTTTTTTATTTGATCGTATTTGGCGGTGAAATGGTGGCATGAAATATACCAAAATGGGCCTAGATCAATAATTTGGGTTGTCTACTACACTACACTACACTAAAATTAAACCTGCAAGCTCCCTACAAGCTCCCTAATTAACCCCTTCACTGCTGGGCATAATACACACGTGGTGTGCAGCGGCATTTAGCGGCTTTCTAATTACCAAAAAGCAACGCCAAAGCCATATATATCTGCTATTTCTGAACAAAGGGGATCCCAGAAAGGTATTTACAACCATGTATGCCATAATTGCATAAGTTGTTTGTAAATAAATTCAGCGAGAAACCTAAAGTTTGTGAAAAAATTTGTGAAAAAGTAAACAATTTATTTTATTTGATCGCATTTGGCAGTGAAATGGTGGCATGAAATATACCAAAATGGGCCTAGATCAATACTTTGGGATGTCTTCTAAATATATATATATATATACATGTCAAGGGATATTCAGGGATTCCAGACAGATATCAGTGTTCCAATGTAACTAGCGCTAATTTTGAAAAAAAGTGGTTTGGAAATAGCAAAGTGCTACTTGTATTTTTTGCCCTATAACTTGGAAAAAAAAGCAAAGAACATGTAAACATTAGGTATTTCTAAATTCAGGACAAAATTTAGAAACTATTTAGCATGGGTGTTTTTTGGTGGT
This sequence comes from Bombina bombina, assembly GCF_027579735.1. NCBI lineage: Eukaryota > Metazoa > Chordata > Amphibia > Anura > Bombinatoridae > Bombina > Bombina bombina. The sequence continues at coordinate 801,594,415 of NC_069502.1, read as the reverse complement.
TGTAGATGTGTAACAGATTTTGGGGGTCAAAGTTAGAAAAAGTGTGTTTTTTTCAATTTTTTCCTCATATTTTATATATTTTTTTATAGTAAATTATAAGATATGATGAAAATAATGGTATCTTTAGAAAGTCCATTTAATGGCGAGAAAAACGGTATATAATATGTGTGGGTACAGTAAATGAGTAAGAGGAAAATTACAGCTAAACACAAACACTGCAGAAATGTAAAAATAGCCATTGTCATTAAGGGTAAGAAAATTGAAAAATGGTCCGGTCATTAAGGGGTTAAAAGCACAATTTTTTTCCAGTTCCTCTTTTTGTATGCTTTTTTACTCCTTTCTTGTTATCACCTTACTACTTGGCTATTTGTTAAACTGAGTTGTGGGTGTGGTGGGAGGTATATTTATAGGCATTTTGAGGTTTGGGAAACTTTGCCCCTCCTGGTAGTAATGTATATCCCATACGTCACTAGCTCATGAACTCTTTCTAATATGAAAGAAATTAATTTATCAGGTAAGTTCTTACATAAATTATGTTTTTTGACATATTTTATCTATTTGTGCCGGTGCAGTCCTGCATGGCACTCCATGTGACCGGATGTGGCCTCTTCAACTTCCTTTTTCCTGATCGGTGCAGGAGACGTACCGTTATCTCTGAGGTCCGGGTCTTAGAAGGTGGTGAGTTCCCTGGCCATTGGTGTATAAAGTTGCCATTTAATTTATCTAGTCTGTATTAAAGGTGCAAGATATGGAGGACTCTGATATGTTAGAGGTTGCTCCCTAATTAACTAAATCTAATACCTGTGTTTATTGTGAGGAGGTACAAATAGATCCACCTGCTCAACTGTGTTCCACATGCTTTGATAAGTTTGCAATATCTAAAAATAATAAGATATTCAGTACTACTGAGCTGCCCCGTGAGGTATGTTCCCTACATTCATCTCCGATCACACATGTAGGTCCCCAGGGCCCTACTGATCCTCCTATGAGAGGGGCCTCTTGGCCACCAGATTTTGCTGCCCAGCTTCAAACGGCAGTTTCTGCGGCCTTCATGCCCTACCACATCCTGCGAAGCGCAAGTGAAGGGAAAGACATAGCCTTCCGGCCCATGGGTCTTCTACTCCATTGGATGTCTCTGAGAGATTATCTGAGGAGAAGGATGTCTCCTACTTGTCAGAGGACGCTCTCTCTGGGACAGAATCGGCATCTTCTAGGCTTCGGAGGAACCAGGCTTTAAGTTTAAAATGGAGCATTTGCGCTTTTTTGCTGAAAGAACCGAAATGTCCAGAAGAACCTTCAATTCTTAAGCTTGATAGAGTTTATGAGGACAGGGTGGTACCTCAGACCTTTCCTGTCCCAGTGAAAATGGCTACTATCATTAGGAGTGAGCGGAAGAAGCTGGGCTCGTCCTTTTCTACCTCTTTTGAAAAGGCCATTCCTAAGGTGGATGGAGCTATCTCCATGCTCGCTAAGTGGACGACTATCCCCCTCAAGGATAGTTCGTAGTTCAAAGAGCCCATGGATAAAAAATTTGAATCCATGTTGAGAAAGATGTTTCAACTCATGGGATTTGTTTTTCAGCCGGCAGTGGCAATTGCTGTGGTTGGGGGAGTGGCTACCTACTAGTGTGACACTCTGACAGCTATGGTCGATGTGGAGACCCCCTCAAAGAGATATAGGAAAAGATTAAGGCCTTAAGGGTTGCTAATTTCTTTATCTGTGATGCAAATATGCAAATTAATTGCCAGAATGCCACAACATCAGCTTTCTCTGTTCTAGCCCACAGGGCTCTGTGGTTGAAGTCATGGTCTGCTGACATGACTTCAAAGTCTAGATTGCTTTCCCTTCCCTTTCAGGGGAAAGTTCTTTTTGGTCCAGGACTGGACTCTATTATATCCACGGTTACGTGAGGCAAGGATGCTTTCCTTCTGCAGGATAAGAAAAATAAGCCTAAGGGCTCCACTTTTCGTCCCTTTTGTTCAGACAAGGCTCAACACCAGCAGCCCACAGCAAAGCCTGAACAGTCCAAGGGTTCTTGGAAGCCAACTCAATCCTGAAACAAGTCCAAGCAGAGCAAGAAGCCCACCAAGACTAAATAGGCATGAAGGGGCAGTCCCGATCCATCTCTGGATCGTGTAGGGGGCAGACTATCTTTGTCTGTAGAAACATGGATAAGAGACGTACAGGATCCTTGGGTTCTGGAGGTTATCACCCAGGTTTACAGGATAGGGTTCAAGACTCATCCTCCCAGGGGCAGATTCCTCCTGTCAAACCTATCCTCAAGGCCAGAGAAGAGCGACGCCTTTCTAGAGTTCATGAGGGATCTCTCCTCCCTCTGGGTAATCGTTTCGGTACCTCTAGCAGAAAGAGGTCTAGGTTACTATTCAAACCTTTTCATGGTTCCAAAGAAGGAGGGCAGGTTTTGCCTGATTTTGGACCTCAAGTGTCTAAACAAGTTTCTGTCAGTCCCATCATTCAAAATGGAGATGATAAAATCGATCCTGCCCCTAGAGGGGCAATTTATGACAACCATAGACTTGAAGGATGCCTACCTTCACATGCCAATAAACAAGGACAATTTCAGGTTCCTAAGATTTGCCTTTCTGGACCAACACTTTCAGTTTGTGGTCCTACCGTTTGGTCTGGCAACCACCCCAAGAGTCTTTAAGAAGGTTCTGGGAGCACTCCTTGCAGTAGCGAGAGCAAGAGGTATTGCAGTGGCTCCTTATCTAGACGATATCCTGGTCCAGGCTCCGTCCTGCAGTCTGGCGGAGGACCACTCGAGGGCTCTTTTTCTTCATTCCCACGGATGGAAGATAAACGAAGGAAAGAGTTCCCTGGTTCCCAGCAACAGGGTGGAATGTAGGTTGGGGCGCTATCTGGGGTGCCAGAAGAGCACAGGGCAGCTGGACTAAAGGGGAGTTGACTCTACCAATATATATTCTGGAACTTCGAGTAATATTCAACACTCTGAGGGCTTGGCCTCTCCTGGGGTAATCCCGATTTATCAGATTAAAGTCGGACAACATTACCTTGTGGCTTACATATACCATCAGGGAAGAACGAGAAGCTCCTTGGCCATGAAGGAGGTGTCTCGGATTCTGGAGTAGGTGGAGACTCACAGCTATTCTCTCTCAGTGATCCACATTCTGGGTGTGGACAACAGGGAAGTGGACTTTCTCAGCAGACAATAATTTCATCAGGGGAAATGGTCTCTCCATCCCGAGGTGTTTGCGGAGATCTGCAACAGATGGGGGATGCCGTAGATAGATCTCATGGCATCCAGACTCAACTTCAAGCTACCCAGATACGGGTTGCAGTACAGGGATACCCAGGCAGAGCTGATGCCTTAGCGGTGCCCTGGGAGTTCAACCTAGTTTACATTTTTCCACCGTTACCACTTCTTCCTCCAGTGGTGGCCCGCATCAAGCAGGAGCAAGCTTCAACCATTCTGATTGCTCTGTTGTGGCCACAAAGAACGTGGTTTGTGGATCTGGTGGGGATGTCATCGTCTCCTCCATGGAGGTTACCCTGTCACAGAGATCTGCTGGTTCAGGGTCCCTTCCTCCATCAAAATCTCGATTCTCTGAGGCTGACTGCATGGAGATTGAAGCCTAGTCTTGGCCAAGAGAGGCTTTTCAGAGAGAGTGATTGATACTCTCATTCAGGCCAGGAAACCAGTCACTCGTTGCATCTATCATAAGGTGTCTACTTATCCTGGTGTGAGGAACATGGATATTCCTGGCACAAGGTTAGAGTATACAAGATTCTGGCATTTCTCCAGGATGGTCTGGATAAGGGTCTTGCTGCAGGTTCCTTAAAGGGACAGATTTCGGCCTTATCGGTCCTGTTACACAAGAAGCTAGCTGAGCTTCCTGATATTCAGTACTTTGTTCAAGCTCTGTCTAGGATCAGACCTGTATTTAGAAATGCTTCTCCTCCTTGGAGCTTAAACTTGGTTCTTAAGGCTTTGCAGAAGCTCCGTTTAACCCCTTAATGACCACAATGTACCCTGTATGTCACTGGTCGTTAAGGGTTTTTTCAGGACATAATAGCACAAGTCTAGCAAGAACACGCTATTAATGCACTCCCTCCAGCAGGCTTTGTGGAATAGAGCAGTCTCAACGTTGGTGGCAAGACCGCACTATAAAACAATCAAGTCCCAAAAAAAGGCCAGCGACATACAGGGTACGTTGCTGGTCCTTAAGGGGTTAAGCCTATGCATTCGCTTGACATCAAGATTCTTTCTGACTATTGCATTGGTTCGCAAAGTCTCTGAGTTAGTGACCTTGTAATGTGAGCCCCCTTACTTGTTTTTTCACGTGGATAAGGCTGTGCTTCGCACTGGTTTGGGGTTTCTGACCAAGGTTGTGTCAAATCGTAACTTCAATCAGGAGATAGTAGTTTCTTCCTTGTGTCCTAACCCTTCTTCGTCAAAGGAAAGGTTGCTTTATAACTTGAATGTGGTTCGAGCCTTGAAGTTTTATCTTCAGTCCACAAAGGACTTCAGACAGTCTTCGTCTTTATTTGTGGTGTATTCAGGGTAGCACAAGGGGCAGAAGGCCTCTTCCACTTCACTGTCTTTCTGGTTGAGGAGCATTATCTGTTTGGCCTATGAGACAGTGGGATATAAGCCTCCTCAGAGGATTACGGCTCACTCAACTAGGGCTGTAGCCTCTTCTTGGGCCTTTAAAAACGAGGCCTCTATGGAGTAGATTTGTAAGGCGGCAACTTGGTCCTCCTTGCATACTTTTGCAAATTTTACAAATTTTATGTTTTTATTTCGGTGGAAGCAGTTTTTGGGAGAAAGGTTCTGTAGGCTGTGGTGCCCTTAGTATGGGGTCCACCTTCTTTTACCCTCCTGTTTTTATCATTCAGTGTCCTCTAGAGCTTGGCTATTTGTTCCCACAAGTAATGAATGGAGCAGTGGACTCTCCTCCCATTAAGATGGAAAACATAAATTATGCTTACCTGATAATTAAATTTTCATCTGTGGGAGGAGAGTCCACTGCTCTCTCCCATTTCTCCGGTGGGTGGACCTAAATTTAATATTCTTCTTCTGGCACCATTTATACCCTGATATTTTGCCTACTGTTGCTTGTTCCCTCGGCAGAATGACTGGGGGATGAGGGGAGTGGGGGAGGGATTTAAGCCTTTGGCTGGAGTGTCTTTGCCTCCTCCTGGTGGCCAGGTTCTTAATTCCCACAAGTATCGAATGAAGCAGTGGACTCTCCTCCCACAGATGGAAATTAAATTATCAGGTAAGCATAATTTATGTTTTTTTGGAGTGTGTTGCAGTCATCAGATTTGAAATTAATGTATATTTTCAAAAATGAATAAAATTCACAAAGTAAAACATCAAATTATTTTTTAAAGTGAATGTAAAGTGCGCATCCTCACTAACGTTACCCTTAACGTCTATTAAAAATAAATACCAGTTTCATTCATCAATTTACAATGTTTTTGTTATATACCTTGTTTTTTAATTTTGTTCGTTGGCTCCCGTTATTTTGATCCTCCACCCGGTACGCGCGCCTACTTAGTGTCAGTCTGATTGACGTCTTAATTACCAATCAAGGCTCTAACCACAGGGGGACCCACCCGCTTACGCTGACGTCACTACTCCTTTCGGCGCCTGCGTTGTTATCATGTTCACCGACGATTTCCTATAACTCTCGTGCACATTTCGCGCATGCGCAGTTGTTTTACTTTACGGAGCCCTGTCATTTCAGAATTACTGAAATCAGTTACATCAGTAACAGGGCTCCATATTCTCTAATTACAGCTTATTTTTAAAATCAATACTGTTTGAATTCAAATAATACATTTTAATTATTATTCTTGTCACCAATTTTTAATAACCATATGATTAATGTCGGTTTACATTTTGGGAAAAATATTAGCAGGCAAAACATAATGAAAATAATAAGTTCCGTTTCAATATTGTATTTTTATTTGGCGGTATTAGGTGCTGGGTTAGCAGATCGTTCCCTTCTCTTCACAACAATAGTATTCATTGAATGTATTGATTCAATGAATACTATGGTTGATTAACAGCGGAAACAGCATTTCACGCATGCGCAATGGGAAGTGAAAACGGGAGCGCGCATTGAAGAGACGTAAACAGTGGGTGGGACCGCTGTATACGTGATATGTCTAAAACTAAGGAAGTAAACTGTGGGAGGAGCAGGTACTGTGAATAGTCGATATTTCGACTAAAAAATAAACTACATATTACTAATTATTTATTAAATGTATAGTGGCGGTTAGGTTAATATCAGGATTGCCTACAGGAATATGTGTTCAAAAGAACAAAAATTGACAATCACTTTAATAATGTGTTTTCAAAAAGTATTAGGGTGAATTGATTTTTTTTTTTGCATTTTCCATACGGTAACAACTTTTTTAAAATTAGGTTGTAATTGAATAACTATATACCAGAAGCCACAATTTAAACAATCCTGGGACACTTCAGCATAAATCTGTAGCATTAACCTATTAACGCAATATGGCTACTTAACAAATTCCCTTTGGCTAAACAGGTTTATAATGTTGGTGATACTTTAGATGGAGTTAAATTCATCAGTTGTAATGAAGTTGCGCAATAACTTACTTTTTAATGTAGCACTGAAATTCAAATACCCTGTGCTCTGGCCACCCACTTCAAAAGTAATATTTTTGTTGAGCTAAGGGTTTGAACTGTTCTCCAATCAACGCTCTAGCCATATGGCACTTTTGTTGCAGCAAAAGCATTGATTGAAGAACATTTCAAACCGTTAGCTCACAAAAAAAATTGTTTTGAAGTGGGCTGCTGAAGCACAGGGTATTTGAATTTCAGCGCTACATTAAAAAGTAAGTTGTAGCGCATCTTCACTAAAATTGATTAATTAAACTCCATCTAAAATATTGCTAATATTGCGGATCTGTTTACCCCAAGGAGAGAGTTTACCATCACTTTAATTTCTAATAAAACAGGAATAAGAAATTAAACACACTGTTAAATCTTAAAATACATAGAGGGAATTTCTAACAACAAAACCAATTCCTGTTTTAGAAGAGATTATGAAAAATAACAATTACACAAATAATTACATAAATGGAGTTTAGTGTTAATAATATTGTATTGTAATTTCTAATCCGTAACTTTGAGTGATGTGTATAAACTTCATATCTAGATGTATCAAATGTATTTCTTAATTTTAGAGTGTGTTTATAATTTATTATCATAGAGGTGTAATCTGGGAGCCTAGGGTAACATATTAGTATATCATGCACGTTCATACATTCATTTGGCATATCAAGACCATATTGAACATATAACTCCTTATAAATACAAGTTTTCAACCATCTTATGTTCATTGGTTATTCATAATTGATTTCCTCAGGGCACATTTTTGACATATCAAGATTGCAGAACCTCCTATGCCATATATACATTATATATACACATTCAATATATTGGTGTGTGTGATGGACTCCGGATACCCTGACTGGATATCTCCACCAAAAAGACCTTCTTCAACCCTGGAACCTGTATCTGTAGTGTTGGCAGGTTATATTAGCAGGTAGCCCACTCAAATAACCAGACAAGACCAGTATTAAGGTGAAACAAGAACTGTTTTATGCACACAAACTCACAGTATTTATACACAATTGTCATCTCATAAGAGCTTAATCCCATTAAGAGAACAATATCCCACTCCAGACATCCTGGTACCTCCATAGCACCTATGGGAACTGAGATACCCACATCATGTAGGTTTGAGATTTTGGGGTAATCCAGAGGGAGCAGCGGCCATCCCCGGGTACCATTCGATAGCCCTGGACCCCCAGAAGTCACAGTCCAAAAAACGGCATGATCTGTGACTGGGGACCAGAGCGGCAGGATGGTAAAAGTACCTGGGCATAGTCTATAAAGCAGGTTGGCAAAACCCCACAATTTTGTAGTGAGCTCCCTCTTTGTAATACCCCAGGCCATGCCCCTTTGAGTAAAGTATATTTAAAGTCCCCAAAATAGAGGAGTCCTGGAGCAATGGGCTTCTGGAGCAACCTTGGTTAAAGTTCAACTGGTATCTCTGGTGCTCCCAGCCAACGAGTAGCTACATAAGATCCCAGCTGCGGCCAGTTAAGGTGGAAAGGGCATAAAGCGGGGTAGCGATCAGCTCTTTCAGGGCAAAGTTCAGTCACTGCAACACAAAGTTGAAATCCAAAGGGAAAAGGGATCGCTCTTGCAGCCTGGTATCCATGCCAGTCTCAGGCCCTGATGCCTGGGCAGAGGAGAAAAGGAGAACCTGTGGCACAGCCTGCCCAGAGTTAGACCACCGGAACAACCCTCTAGGATGGTGTATTCCACTGTTCCATGACAATGCTCCCCCCGACCCATAGTCTGTTCAGACTCAGCTACATCCAAATGGGTCGGCTTAGGGCTGTCCGGGGATGTTATTCCAATTTAGTTTGCCGGGAGAGGCCATATGAATTGCCGATATTCTTTTCTCGTCAATACTGAATTGTGAAGTTGAAGACTGCAAGATTAAGCTCCACCACAACAAACATCTATTTTCTCCTGAAACCCTATTGAGCCATACCAGGGGGTTATGGTCCGTGAGCACAGTAAACAATCTTCCATACAAATAGAGCCCACACCAGCGCCAAACACTTCTTCTCTACTGCTGCATAGCCCACTTCCCTAGGCAGTAGTTTTCAACTGATATAGGCTACAGGGTGCTCACCACCTGCCTCATCCACCTAGCTTAGCACTGCTCCCAACCCAAACATAAAGGCATCTGTGTGGACAGAAAAATGTTTGGAAGGGTCAGGAGCAGCTAAAATAGGAGCAGAAATCAATGCGGTTTAAGTTGTTGGAAGGCAGCCTCGCACTCAGAGGACCACAGGACTTGCTGGGGTAGATGTTTTAGTCAGGTCAGTCAGGGGTTTGGCTATGGTACTTTAGTTGGGAACCAATTTATGTTAGTACCCTGCAGTGCCAAGAAAGGCTAGGACCTGCGTCTTTGTCTTGGGGGTAGGCCAGTTGGCAAGTGCCTTAATCTTGGCTGACTCCTGCCACTGCTTTCCACATCCCACTCGGTGTCCCAGGTAGTGGACCTCAGACATCCCTACCTTGCACTTGTCGGGTTTTAAGGTCAGACCAGCATCCCTGATGTGGTCCAGCATGGTACCCAAGTGAACCAGATGTTCCTCCCAGGTATCACTGTAGATTGGATGTCATCCAGGTATGCGCAAGCATGATCCTGGGGGCCATCAAGGAGTCAATCTACCATCCTCTGGAACATTGCCGGAGCATTCTTCATCCCAAACGGCATGATCTTGAACTGGTACAGGCCGAATGGGGTGATGAGTGCTGACTTCTGAATAGAATTCGGGTCCTGAGGAATCTGACAGTATCCCTTACAGAGATCAAGCGTGGTCAGGAAGTTACCCCAGGCGATGCGGTCCAATAGTTCATCAACCTGAGGCATAGGATAGGCATTGGTCGTGGTCCTGTCGTTAAGTCTACGGTAGTTATGCAAAACTGGGTCGTACCATCCCGCTTGGGTAAGAGCACTACCGGGAATATTATACGGCTCTATAACTCCCATATCGATCATCTTCATGATCTCACTGCCCATACCTTCCCTAACTGACTCGGGACCCAGTATGCCGGTTGCCGCAATGGCAACTGTCCCGGGGTCTCCAATCAGTGCACCGCTACAGTGGTGTACCCAGGGTCCATGGAGAACATGCCCTGCCTACTCTTTAGCACCAATTTGAGTTGCTCCCGCTGCAGGGTCGCTATCCTCTTCTCTATCTTTACCTCTTCTATGCCTGTTTGCGCCCTATCCCACCCAGGTAACTCCGGCATGGGGAGACTCTCTGAGTCCTCCATGGCTGGAGCACATGTGGAGGCTATCTCTTCCGGTCTCTCCTGGTATGCCTTCAGCATGTTAACATGAAAGGTCCATCAGAATCGTTCATCAGAACATTTGGCTACTAGGTTGGTAGTGTTGCAAAGTTGTTTCACTACTCAGTAGGGCCCCTGCCAAGTGGCCTACAGCTTATCTGACTTGGTAGGATTTAGGGCAAGAACATTCTGCCTACTTCCAAGGTGCGGTTGCAGGCGATACAGTCATAAAACCGCTTCTGCTTACCTTGGGCGAACTGAAGGTTCAGTGTCGGCGAGTTCCTTCAGTCAATCCCTGAACTCTAGGCTATAACCTACTATGGAAGGTCCCTCCTCCCCAACTGATCCTTCCCAGTGGGCTCTAAACATATCTAGTGGACCCCTCACCCTCCATATAGGTAATATAGGCCATATACCAACTCAAAGGGAGAAAATCCAGTAGATTCCTGCGGCACCTCCCGGTAACTGAACAGGAGGTACGGCAGATACCTCTCTCAGTCCTTGTGAGAGACAGAGAATGTACAAAACAGCTGCTTCAGTGTCCTATCACTAAAACCTGTCTGGGGATGGTATGGGGAGCTCTTTAGGGGTTTTATCCCGCAAAGCTCCCATAGCTGCTGGGTGAGCTCAGCAATAAACTCAGTCCCTTGGTCCAAGATGATGTCTTGGGGGAAACCCACTCTGGCAAAGATCCATAGCAGAGCATTGCCTCCTAATCCACCTGTGTCTGTCCCCACCCATGCCCGGTAGGGGGCCAATGTTCGGTCACTTAACATCTCCTGGGCAGAGTCGGAGGGGGACACCCAGGAGACAGGGTAATCCATTGGGACAGTAGTCGGGTCATGGTGGCTTACCTGGGTCCCCTCCTTGTGTGATTCAGCGTGGAGCCTGGCTTGTTGCTGGGTGGTAAATGGGCAAACCTCTGTAGGGGCATCCATAAGGAAGGCAGAGGAAAGATGACCTAAGTAATTTCCTAGTAATACTTCTGCCGGCAAGTGGCCCATGAAACCCACCTCCACAGCACAGGAACCAGCACCCCAATCCAGGTGAACTTTTGCTGTGGGGATTCGGAGCACCTTACCCCCAGCTACACAAACTGCAATAGGTTTTTGCATTAGATCCAAGCTGGTGACCATGTGATGCTGGACAAGGGTAATGGTGGCTCTGCTTTCCTATAATCTTTGGGCCGGGCAACCATTAACTGACTGATGATGATATATATCTCTTTCCTAAGGGACTGGGACGGGGTAATGGTCCCACTACTATGTCAACCACTATCCTGCTGAATGGTACGTCAATGATAGGGTGGGGATGCAGGGAAGCTTTGGAGTGGTTACTTTCCTTCCCCACTCTCTGACAGGTGTCACAAGTGTGGTAGTACTGTTTAACATCTCCCGTAATCCCTGGCCAGAAGAAGATCTGGGTAAGTCAGGTCCTAGTAATCCCTAGATGTCCTGCCAGGGGAATGTTGTGCCCTATGCTTAGTAGGTCATTCCGATATTTTAGTGTTACCACCAGCTGTCGCTAGGGCATCTGCTTCCCCCCGCCACCCTTGGTGACCTGGTAAAGGAGTCCTCTGTCCCACTTGAAGTGGTTGCCTCCTAACCCACCCATGTCTGACCCCACCCGTGCCTGGTAGGGGGCCAACATTCGGTCACTTAACATTGGAGGGGGGACACCCAGGAGACAGGGTAATCCATTGGGACAGTAGTCCGGTCATGGTGGCTTACCTGGGTCCCCTCCTTGTGTGATTCAGCGTGAAGCCTGGATTGTTGCTGGGTGGTAAACGGGTAAACGACAAAACTCTGTGGGGGCATCCATAAGAAAGGCAGAGTAGAGATAACCTAAGTAATTTCCTAGTAATACTTCTGCCGGCAAGTGGCCCATGACACCCACCTCCACAGCATAGGAACCAGCACACCAATCCAGGTGAACTTGTGCTGTGGGGATTCGGTGCCCCTTACCCCCAGCTACACAAACTGCAATATGTTTTTGCATTTGATCCGAGCTGGTGACCATGTGAGGCTGGACAAGGGTAATGGTGGCTCTGCTTTCCCGTAATCTTTGGGCCGGGCGACCATTAACTGACTGATGATGGTATATATCTCTTTCCTAAGGGACTGCGACGGGGTAATGGTCCCACTACTATGTCAACCACTATCCTGCTGAATGGTACGTCAATGATAGGGTGGGGATGCAGAGAAGCTTTGGAGTGGTCACTTTCCTTCCCCACTCTCTGACAGGTGTCACAAGTGTGGTAGTACTGTTTAACATCTCCCGTAATCCCTGGCCAGAAGAAGATCTGGGTAAGTCAGGTCCTAGTAATCCCTAGATGTCCTGCCAGGGGAATGTTGTGCCCTATGCTTAGTAGGTCATTCCGATATTTTAGTGTTACCACCAGCTGTCGCTAGGGCATCTGCTTCCCCCCGCCACCCTTGGTGACCTGGTAAAGGAGTCCTCTGTCCCACTTGAAGTGGTTGCCTCCTAACCCACCCATGTCTGACCCCACCCGTGCCCGGTAGGGGGCCAACATTCGGTCACTTAACATTGGAGGGGGGACACCCAGGAGACAGGGTAATCCATTGGGACAGTAGTCCGGTCATGGTGGCTTACCTGGGTCCCCTCCTTGTGTGATTCAGCGTGAAGCCTGGATTGTTGCTGGGTGGTAAACGGGTAAACGGCAAAACTCTGTGGGGGCATCCATAAGAAAGGCAGAGTAGAGATAACCTAAGTAATTTCCTAGTAATACTTCTGCCGGCAAGTGGCCCATGACACCCACCTTCACAGCATAGGAACCAGCACACCAATCCAGGTGAACTTGTGCTGTGGGGATTCGGTGCCCCTTACCCCCAGCTACACAAACTGCAATATGTTTTTGCATTTGATCCGAGCTGGTGACCATGTGAGGCTGGACAAGGGTAATGGTGGCTCTGCTTTCCCGTAATCTTTGGGCCGGGCGACCATTAACTGACTGATGATGGTATATATCTCTTTCCTAAGGGACTGGGACGGGGTAATGGTCCCACTAATATGTCAACCACTATCCTGCTGAATGGTACGTCAATGATAGGGTGGGGATGCAGAGAAGCTTTGGAGTGGTCACTTTCCTTCCCCACTCTCTGACAGGTGTCACAAGTGTGGTAGTACTGTTTAACATCTCCCGTAATCCCTGGCCAGAAGAAGATCTGGGTAAGTCAGGTCCTAGTAATCCCTAGATTTCCTGCCAGGGGAATGTTGTGCCCTATGCTTAGTAGGTCATTCCGATATTTTAGTGTTACCACCAGCTGTCGCTAGGGCATCTGCTTCCCCCCGCCACCCTTGGTGACCTGGTAAAGGAGTCCTCTGTCCCACTTGAAGTGGTTGCCTCCTAACCCACCCATGTCTGACCCCACCCTTGCCCGGTAGGGGGCCAACATTCGGTCACTTAACATTGGAGGGGGGACACCCAGGAGACAGGGTAATCCATTGGGACAGTAGTCCGGTCATGGTGGCTTACCTGGGTCCCCTCCTTGTGTGATTCAGCGTGAAGCCTGGATTGTTGCTGGGTGGTAAACGGGTAAACGGCAAAACTCTGTGGGGCCATCCATAAGAAAGGCAGAGTAGAGATAACCTAAGTAATTTCCTAGTAATACTTCTGCCGGCAAGTGGCCCATGACACCGACCTCCACAGCATAGGAACCAGCACACCAATCCAGGTGAACTTGTGCTGTGGGGATTCGGTGCCCCTTACCCCCAGCTACACAAACTGCAATATGTTTTTGCATTTGATCCCAGCTGGTGACCATGTGAGGCTGGACAAGGGTAATGGTGGCTCTGCTTTCCCGTAATCTTTGGGCCGGGCGACCATTAACTGACTGATGATGGTATATATCTCTTCCTAAGGGACTGGGACGGGGTAATGGTCCCACTACTATGTCAACCACTATCCTGCTGAATGGTACGTCAATGATAGGGTGGGGATGCAGAGAAGCTTTGGAGTGGTCACTTTCCTTCCCCACTCTCTGACAGGTGTCACAAGTGTGGTAGTACTGTTTAACATCTCACGTAATCCCTGGCCAGAAGAAGATCTGGGTAAGTCAGGTCCTTGTAATCCCTAGATGTCCTGCCAGGGGAATGTCATGCCCTATGCTTAGTAGGTCATTCCGATATTTTAGTGGTGCCACCAGCTGTCGCTAGGGCATCTGCTTCCCCCCGCCACCCTTGGTAACCTGGTAAAGGAGTCCTCTGTCCCACTTGAAGTGGTTGCCTCCTAACCCACCCATGTCTGACCCCACCCGTGCCCAGTAGGGGGCCAACATTCGGTCACTTAACATTGGAGGGGGGACACCCAGGAGACAGGGTAATCCATTGGGACAGTAGTCCGGTCATGGTGGCTTACCTGGGTCCCCTCCTTGTGTGATTCAGCGTGAAGCCTGGATTGTTGCTGGGTGGTAAACGGGTAAATGACAAAACTCTGTGGGGGCATCCATAAGAAAGACAGAGTAGAGATAACCTAAGTAATTTCCTAGTAATACTTCTGCCAGCAAGTGGCCCATGACACCCACCTCCACAGCATAGGAACCAGCACACCAATCCAGGTGAACTTGTGCTGTGGGGATTCGGAGCACCTTACCCCCAGCTACACAAACTGCAATAGGTTTTTGCATTTGATCCGAGCTGGTGACCATGTGAGGCTGGACAAGGGTAATGGTGGCTCTGCTTTCCCGTAATCTTTGGGCCGGGCGACCATTAACTGACTGATGAGGGTATATATCTCTTTCCTAAGGTACTGGGACGGGGTAGCGGTCCCACTACTATGGCAAACACTATCCTGCTGAATGGAACATCAATGATAGGGTTGGGATGCAGGGAAGCTTTGGAGTGGTAACTTTTCTTCCCTACTCTCTGACAGGTGTCACAAGTGAGGCAGTACTGTTTAACGTCTCCTGTAATCCCTGGCCAGAAGAAGATTTGGGTAAATTGGGTCCTAGTAATCCCTAGATGTCCTGCCAGGGGAATGTCATGCCTTATGTTTAGTAGGTCATACCAAAATTTTAGCGGTACCACCAACTGTCGCTAGGGCCCCTGCTTCCCCCACCACCCTTGGTAACCCTGTAAAGGAGTCCTTTGTCCCACTTGAAGTGGTCACCTCCTAACCCACCCATGTCTGTCCCCGCCCCTGCCCATTAGGGGGCCAACGTTCGCTCACTTAACGTCTCCTGGGCAAAGTCGGAGGGGGACACCCAGGAGACAGGGTAATCCTTTAGGACAGTAGTTGGGTCATGGTGGCTTACCTGGGTCCCCTCCTTGTGTAATTCAGTGTGGAGCCTGGCTTGTTGCTGGGTGGTAACAGGGCAAACCTCTGTGGGGGCATCCATAAGGAAGGCAGAGGAGAGATGACCCAAGTTATTTCCTAGTAGTACTTCTGCCGGCAAGTGGCCCATGATACCCACCTGCGCAGCACAGGAACCAGCACCTTAATCCAGTTGAACTTGTGCTAGGGGGATTCAGAGCATTTGATCCAAGCTGGTTATCATGTGAGGCTGGACAAGGGTGATGGTGGGTCTGCTGTCCCATAATCCTTGGGCCGGGCGACCATTAACCTAAACTGGCTGATGATGGTGCAAACGGTTGTCACCAGCCGCAGCTTGTACTGGGTCCACTTTATGCAGGACCCCAAACTCTTCCTCGTTCCAAGCTGCGGAGTCTGCGGGGCTCCCCTTCTCCAAACAATAAGCTGCTGCTCGGAAAGCTCTGACTGGTGCTCTGGTCCAATTGGTAGAGGGGGGATTCCGAGGGCAGTTGGACCTGACATGGCCCACTTGATCTAGAAAAGAAAAAGAATAAGAGCGCTCAAAGTAGATAAATCCTACTGTTCCTTAGTGACCCCCACTATATCACTAAAAAACCAAGAATTATAAACAGTACTAATAAAAGCATGGATTATATGTAGTAAGTGTATATTAAAAATATAAGTGCAAAATGTTAACGGAATAATATGGCTGAATAAATAATTGATCAAATCTGATTTATTCTAACAACATTCAAATTCTATACATGCTTATTCATATATAAATAGAGTCTATATAGAACACCGTGTTCAAGTTCCAGCGTTGTGCAAAATATCGCCTAGATTACGAGTTTTGCGGTAACAGGGGTGCGTTGGCTACGCGTCTTTTATTTCTTACGCGCACTGTTTTTAACGTAGGTATTACGAGTCTCAAAACAACCTCCTACCGCGTTTATTTTATACGCGTAATCACGCCCGCGTTAAACAGTCTCCCATATAGATCAATGAGAAATCAGAGAAGCATGCATTTTTCACCTAACACTCGATCTCACGAGAAATACGCACTGCTCTGTCATATTACGTATACCACATAATGCACAACAAAAACACACAGCAAATGTAATAACAACAATCACGCAACATAGCACAGATGAATTACACATTCACAAGCGGGAAAAAAAATATAAAATTACACTAAACGAGGAATACTGATATACCTTACAATCCTACAACATGGAACAAAACAACACGAAAAAAATGCACACTCATACACAAGCAAAACACTCGCATTCAACATTACGGAATATTAGTACAAACAAACATTTACAACACTTCACAAATACGACACCATCACAAATCAACATTTACATTTACACATAATACTTTTGGACAATGTTATGGAAAACGATCACTATGACATCATCGCATTCTACACTTTCCACAAATACTAACTCAATATGAGCATGTGCAAATTCATTCAACTAATACACATTGCACACATACTAATTACTAACAAAGCACACCTGAACAGAATTTACATGGCAAACCGGTACATCATTAAACATTTACATAGGGTATATAAGCACGACACAAGCATGGCTTCTTTGACTGTGTTGCTGGTGGGTTTTTGGAGATTAGAGAGAGATTTAATGCCTTATTGTGAGAGTTAGTGTTAGTGTGAGACAGTGAGTTAGTGTTATTGGGCAAGTTAGTTAGTGGTAGCGTGAGTTAGTGGTAGCGTGAGTTAGTGGTAGCGTGAGTTAGTGGTAGCGTGAGTTAGTGGTAGCGTGAGTTAGTGGTAGAGTGAGTTAGTGGTAGAGTGAGTTAGTGGTAGAGTGAGTTAGTGGTAGAGTGAGTTAGTGGTAGCGTGAGTTAGTGGTAGCATGAGTTAGTGTTAGCGTGAGTTAGTGGTAGTGTGAGTTAGTTAGTGGTAGTGTGAGTTAGTTAGTTGCAGTGTGAGATAGTAAGAGAGCAGTAGTGAGCGAGAGTTGGTTTGGGTGAGTGTGCAAGTGGTTTTTCTGTATACTTAACACATTTACACGCAAACACATTCAATACATACATACACTTATCAATAACACTACATACACTCCATACCCTATCCCCTCTCATACTACACTACATACCCCATTCCCTTTCATCCCATACCCCATTCCCTGTAATCCCATACCCCATTCCCTGTAATCCCATACCCCATTCCCTATAAACCCATACCCATCCCATAGTTAGATTTTGTTTACATATCCTCATTTTACATTTTACATATTTTTGTTTGTTAAATACTCCTTACCCTCTTTTATTTATATCCCTTTCACACTTTGAGCACTTTTTATTTTTTGTTATTTATTTTGACCCCTTTTCATTTGTGCACATTCACTTTTTGTTGGAGTATGTCGGGAAGGTGAGATAAGGGGCAGATTAGCCCGGAACTATTAGAGTCCCTCAGGACTGAGTTTAGACGAGAGGTTATAGAGGACGTCAGGCAGGAGTTTAGTCAGGAGAGGGAGAGGAAGAGGACAGGAAGGGGGACAGGAAGGGGGGAGGAAGCGATGGTTGGACCCGGTCACTTTGTTCAAGATGAGCAAGTGGCTGGGCCCAGTGGCGGACAGCGTAGAGCTTCACAGTCCGGGAAAAGAGGACACCATCACAGGGGAAAGCCAAGCTGACTAGGGATGCGAGGTAAACTATGGAGGAGAAGGAGGCCCACGTAGAGGCTTATATGCAGAGGGCTAAGAGGCTGCAGGCTCAGAAGGCCACCCCTAGGGAGAAGAGGAAGTTATGGCTGGAGATCAGGGATGCAGTTAATGCAGTGGGGGCCCATAACAGGGATGTCAAGTCAATCAAGCACCGCTACCGGGACTGCAAAATGGAACTAAAAAAATAAATATTGAGGGAGTACCAATAAGCAACAGGGACCGGTGGTGGGCCAGAAATGACCGTTGAGTATTCACGATGGGAGGAAATGTTGCGTCCCAGCACCTTCGAGGTGGCCATAGTCGGGATCGGAGGAGTCGATACCGGGAACCTGCCACTCTCATCTGACGGTAAGCTCATTTAATAATCTCGTAACATCAAAAATAAAGAATGTATTTAAGGATATGATTAATGCTATTACGCTTTTTAACACATTATTATGTAAACGCATTCACAATTACCTTGTGATTACATTAGTATCTAGGCTACAGGTTAGGTGTGCATTTAAACAGACTGAAAACAAACACAAAAACATTCAGATTGACCAGATAGATTTCAGGAACACGGTTTGGAAAATGCGGAAATTGTATTGATTGTTATATTTCAAAGTGGATTAATGAGGCTGCATTTGTAATTCTATTGTAAGCAAAAACATTTACATCTTTATTTGGAACTATGCCAATATATACATTTCTTTCTTTTTGCAATATACAGAGTCTGGGAAGGAGGCAGCACACCAACTACAGGCTCCTCCTTCCCCCAGGTATGAGAGTGGTGGAGATGACTTGCCACCTCGCTTGCCACCTCGGGGAGACATGGAAGACATCCCTCTATACTCCTCCTCAGAAGAAGCCCCCACTGCACCAGCAGCCCCTCCTGCACCAGCAGCCCCTCCTGCACCAGCAGGCTACCAGGCACCAGCAGGCCATGGGGCACTAGCAGCCCCTCATGATGAGATACCAGAGATGCAGATATTACAAGATTTTTAAGAACAGATGCGTGCCTCCCGGAGTTAAAATCTTCAAAGCAGAATGCAGATGACAGAAGATATTCATGCCATTCGAGAAGGACAAAACGAGATCTTAAATACTCTCAGAGCTATATTGCAGGTCCTCCGGGAGGCGCATAATGCACCATCTGCTGCTGGGCCATCTGCTGCTGGGCCATCTGATCCGGGGCCATCTGCTCCTGGTACTCCTCAACCTCCTCCTCAGCCGGGTCATCCCAGTACTCCTCCTTCCCCTCTTCCACAAACATCTCCAATGAGAACTCGTTGGAGGGGGCAGTTGCCCCCCCCAGAGCCTCAGTCTCATGGGAAGAGGGGAAGGAAGAGGAAGGAAGTTTTTTTTACTATATATATTTTTATTTATTTAATGTGTAATGGATAGGTATGTGATGATGTGGTCTTCTTACACTTGTGGACCCCACTCTGTATATTATCTGCTTCTATGGGACCGGGTCCATGGAGGCAGATTGTTTGCAGAGTGTGGGTTACAAGTGTGTGGACACCACATCATCACATACCTATCCTTGTTCATTACATTGATTGGTTTCTGTGGTGTGATGTCCAAACTGTTTCCCTAATCTCAAACAAAATGACCATTACAATTATACATGATGGCATATTACTGTTTGAATGCCAACAACACAGCTTAAAGGGACAGTCAGAACAGTATTGTTTTTTTTTTACAAAGAAAACACTTTATTACGCATTATCAAGTTTGGAAAAACAACACTTTGAGAAATACACCTTTTACTTCTGTGATTAACCTTGTATCTATGCCTCGGAAAAATGACCACTTATTTATGTTCTTTTGACAGACCAACATTTCAGCCAATCACTGATCAATCCAGGGTAACTATACTGTATGAGCTCAAGGTTTTCTATATGAAAATGCCCTCTAGTGGTCAAAATGCATTCAGATTAGATGCACTCTTCAAGCTCTAAGAAATGAGCAGATGAACCTCCTAGGTTTAGATATCAACTAATAATAACAAGAGAACTAAGAGAAATTGGTGATAAACGTTTGAGATATAGTTTTGAAAAAAAGGCATTTTTCAACATTAAAATCATTACTGTTTTTCTTGACTGTCCCTTTAAAAAATAACATATGCTAACATATACTAATCCTTAGGAATTGTTGGTATATCTACATGTACTTGTTTAAACATGAAAATATTGGAATAGGATACTAAGCCTGTATGCCATATTTCTATTGACATGTTAAATAAAGTATATTTTCTTAAAGAGACATTTCATTTAGAAGGAATATGGTTTCAGGTCCTTTTACGAGTTACCTTAGAAATATATGCTCACACTAATATATTTGGAGATTAACCAATGTGGAACTCATACATGACACAATACTGAGCATTTACATCAAAGGGACAGTATACAATCATTTTCAGAGAACTGCATGTAATAGACACTACTATAAACAACAAGATGACCACATACTGATATCAAAATCCATGAGAAAACGGTTTAAAGACTTACTTAGAAAATCTGTTTAGCTATGTTGAAAAGTTAGCTTGAAAGCCCATTCCAAGTGGGAAATAAGACAATCCCCCTTCCTTTGCATATGAAAAAACCCTTTACACAAACAGGAGCAAGCTGGAGAAGGTAGCTGATGGTACTCACATCAAACTTTGAGGCTTGGGTAGGAGTCAGAAAATCACTGCAATGTTATTTAAACATAAGCAAAACTAGATATTGATTATAAAAAAGGACTATATAAATAGATCGAAAAAACATATATGTGTTGAAAGAATGAGTGTATAATGTCCCTTTAAGAAAAAATAACACAACATAACATCTAGAATAAGTAGGCATCTCATATATTTAGCATATGTTAAAGCTCAATGCATATTGCTTACTCGATTCAAATACAATAGCGCAGCTTTAGGAATTAGATATGTAGAAAATTCAACACAACACAGTCATTATTTATAAAACATAAAATATTGTTGACAAACAAACATATTAAACAAGATGTACTTTCATTTGTTTATTCAACGAGACAGCCATCAAAAGAGATTTTTGTGTTCTTTATCATCTATGGTTCAACAATGTACATGATTCACATAATCCATACTCGAAATGGTTTTAAACTTGTTTTCTCATTCACAAACCTGGGTTACGTGCAAATTCAAATATTGCAGGACTACGTAATCCAATAAGATGGATTTAACACCTTGGCATGTGACGTCTTAATTAACATGGCGCATCGTTGATCCAGAAAAACGCCATCCAATCTATGGCGCATCCTTGATCACGTAAAAACGCCATCCAATCTATGGCGCTTCCTTGATCGCGTAAAAATGCCATCCAATCAAAGGTGCATCCTTGATCGCGTAAAAACGCCATCCAATCTATGGCGCACCCTTGATCGCGTAAAAACACCATCCAATCAAAGGCGCATCCTTGATCGCGTAAAAATGTCAGCCAATACAAGGACTCATTTGACAGCTTGGCAGGTGACTTCTTAAGCAACATGGCGCATCCGAGATCGCATAAAAACATCAGCCAATACAAGGACTCATTTGACAGCTTGGCATGTCAATAACAAACGTATTTATATTTTATAAACTAGTATGTGCTATATTGGTAGCTAGCAATGTCCTGCTAGATAACGTAATACTGTGATATATGAAATAGAATCCATTGTTGAAACTAAGGATATATTTCATTAGAAGCAGAGGATTATTAACTATTTAACAAGCAGCAGGGTTTAAATAGACCTGAAAACAACATTTTATGTTACACGATTATGTAGGACATTGCAATTTGAAATACATTTTCACATTGAATTTTAATCTTTGGATTATTGTGTTTCATGTCTCTTTAAATGTGAAATAATGCTAGGAGATACATTATGAAAATAGGAATTGTTTATACATTATATGTTACCTATAGCTATGGTGTCCATCTTTACCATTTAAAAAGGGACACATGAGAAATACATATGTCAGGGATGTTTTAAGATATGTTAAGATTTATTTGGAATAACAATAATGACACATGTATTGATCAAACTTGTCACTTATTCAAGTTGAAATATGGTCAGCCTACCTATAGCAATATATCGTAGGATATTTAAAGAGAAAAAAGAATAAGAGAAAGATATAAATCATCTAAAATATGCGCATTACACACAGTGATTGATTTTGGTACACTACTACAATAAGATATAAGTGAAATTGGAATACATGTGCTGTCAACATTCAAATAAGAGTCTGTTTTTATAAATATTATATGTCCATGTTGATGTAAAAAGGACACAAATACATTAGAAATGCATATCCATTCCTTAAGAATTGTGGTCAGCATCACTTAAAAAGACATGAAATACAAACAATTAAGTTTCTGGATTCACAGAGAGGATACTATTTACATCAAATTTTCAATTTACATAGATTATATCAATCTTGGGATCATTTGTTAAAGGTGCATCAATTCACAAATAGTTTAGAATTGAACACATGGATGTGCAAACAAATATATATATATATATATATATATATATATATATATATATATATATATATATATATATATATATATATATACAACCAGCAATATATATACTGTATATATATATATAGATAACTTCAGTCCTATGCTAATCATAATCTTGCAAGGATAAACCTTTATGAAAAGTATATCAAGAAAATGGCTCAAATTCAATTTGAGATGTAAATTAAATTTATTGACAATAGTATTATATTTTTGAATCATGAAAGACCATTATTTGGTTTCATGTCCCTTTAAGGATTAACCACATAAACTATAGATTGCAATCAATGACATGAATAAAGAGGACAAATAATATTGGAATGACGTATTTTATTATTATGTCATAAAACATAAAGAAATAAGATAACATTACAAAAAAAACATATTTAAAAATCTGCCCCATTGGAGCCATTTGACAAGGTAAAAGAGTACATCACAGTCCTTGGAGGGAGTTGACAAGGGCCAACACAGCCCCATTGGAGCCATTTGACAAGGTAAGAGTGCATCACAGTCCTTTGACTGAGTTGACAAGGGCCAACAAAGGCCAACACAGCCCCATTGGAGCCATTTGACAAGGTAAAAGAGTGCATCACAGTCCTTGGAGGGAGTTGACAAGGGCCAACACAGCCCCATTGGAGCCATTTGACAAGGTAAAAGAGTGCATCACAGTCCTTTGAGGGAGTTGACAAGGGCCAACACAGCCCCATTGGAGCCATTTGACAAGGTAAAAGAGTGCATCACAGTCCTTGGAGGGAGTTGACAAGAGCCAACACAGCCCCATTGAAGCCATTTGACAAGGTAAAATAGTGCATCACAGTCCTTGGAGGGAGTTGACAAGGGCCAACACAGCCCCATTGGAGCCATTTAACAAAGTAAAAGAGTGCATCACAGTCCTTGGAGGTAGTTGACAAGGGCCAACACAGCCCCATTGAAGCCATTTGACAAGGTAAAAGAGTGCATCACAGTCCTTGGAGGGAGTTGACAATGGCCAACACAGCCCCATTGGAGCCATTTGACAAGGTAAAAGAGTGCATCACAGTCCTTGGAGGGAGTTGACAAGGGCCAAAACAGCCCCATTGGAGCCATTTGACAAGGTAAAAGAGTGCATCACAGTCCTTAAAGGGAGTTGACAAGGGCCAACACAGCCCCATTGGAGCCATTTGACAAGGTAACAGAGTGCATCACAGTCCTTGGAGGGTGTTGACAAGGGCCAACACAGTCCCATTGTAGCCATTTGACAAGATATAAGAGTGCATCACAGTCCTTGGAGGGAGTTGACAAGGGCCAACACAGCCCCATTGGAGCCATTTGACAAGGAAACAGAGTGCATCACAGTCCTTGGAGGGAGTTGACAAGGGCCAACACAGCCCCATTGAAGCCATTTGACAAGGTAAAAGAGTGCATCACAGTCCTTGGAGGGAGTTGACAAGGGCCAACACAGCCCCATTGGAGCCATTTGACAAGGTAAAAGAGTGCATCACAGTCCTTGGAGGGAGTTGACAAGGGCCAAAACAGCCCCATTGGAGCCATTTGACAAGGTAAAAGAGTGCATCACAGTCCTTAAAGGGAGTTGACAAGGGCCAACACAGCCCCATTGGAGCCATTTGACAAGGTAACAGAGTGCATCACAGTCCTTGGAGGGTGTTGACAAGGGCCAACACAGTCCCATTGGAGCCATTTGACAAGATATAAGAGTGCATCACAGTCCTTGGAGGGAGTTGACAATGGCCAACACAGCCCCATTGGAGCCATTTGACAAGGTAACAGAGTGCATCACAGTCCTTGAAGGGCATTGACAAGGGCCAACACAGCCCCATTGGAGCCATTTGACAAGGTAAAAGAGTGCATCACAGTCCTTGGAGGGAGTTGACAAGGGCCAACACAGCCCCATTGGAGCCATTTGACAAGGAAACAGAGTGCATCACAGTCCTTGGAGGGAGTTGACAAGGGCCAACACAGCCCCATTGGAGCCATTTGACAAGGTAAAAGAGTGCATCACAGTCCTTGGAGGGAGTTGACAAGGGCCAAGAAAGGGCAACACAGCCCCATTGGAGCCATTTGACAAGGTAAAAGAGTGCATTACAGTCCTTGGAGGGAGTTGACAAGGGCCAACACAGCCCCATTGGAGCCATTTGACAAGGTAAAAGAGTGCAACATGCACAAAAAAAACCCCAAAAAGGCCAAATAGCAACAATAAAACTGAACAAACAAAGTAACGTGTGGACGGAAGATTCGTATCTGCGCCCGCGGAGCATCTCCAGATCCTCTCCTTATGTGTTATCAGCATTACCCTCATCGTCCTTTGCATGTCCAGCTACAGATTCAAGCATTGACTCTAGACGCATCATATTTTGTAGAGTAAATTGCTCAACCTGTAGCTGGGCATGCATGGTGTCATATATCCTTCCCAGGAACAGACTGTTCCTCAGCACGGCCTGCTCTATACGTGCTAGAGTCTTTAACATCAGCCATGCTGAGTCACAACCTAAAATAAAGCAAACAAAAAATATTAATGATAATTACATAACATAATAAAAAGAGAGCAAAGATACATTGTAATAATAAAGACAAATCATTATTATAATTAAATATTCTATCTCGAAGATTTACACATTAAATATGTTCTTCACACATAAACCATTAAAGGGACAGTTTACTCAAACATGTTCTCCCCTTTAATTGGTTCACAATGATCCACTTTACCAGCTTGAGTGTATTAAATTGTTTAAAATTATTTCCATTGTCCTTACATTGGCATTTGAAAAAGTTGAGATAGCCTGTGGTATCCACACCTATCCTTAAACCTTTTGGCCTCGAGGCCAAGCTGAGTAAACACAGCAAGCAGAACAAATTACACTCCCAGTGGGTTATAGAAGAGATAAGGTACTAAAAAGTTATTTTTCTATTGTTCTATCCAAGTAGTGGTGATTGGTATATGGAGTGAAATGAGATCAAATATGTTATAATGTGTATTTAGAATGATACTTACAACTGTGCCTGGGAAGGATAATCTGACACCCAGGACAATGAAGGTGGGGACAGGGGGGAGGGATGGTATTGGGGTGGGGATGGAAGGGGGGAGGGCTGGGATTGGTCTGGGGAGGTAAGGGGGGAGGGATGGGATTGGGCTGGGGAGGGATGGGCTGCCTCTCTGGGTTAGCCTGTACAGCTGGGGAGTTAGGGGCCTGGGGAATTGGGGGCTGGTCAGGTGGGGGAGCTGTACGGGCCAAAATACGGGGAGAGCAGCAAGTGGGGGCAAAGGGGCGTTTTTTGGGAGGGACAGGAGGAATGGGAAGGTCCGGGAGGGGCTTCTCTCTGGGGAGAGACTTCTACCTTGGGAGGGGACTGGATAGGGTCGGGAAGCTGATGCCCAGAAGAGGAAGGTCTATCTGAAATAGATAAAAAAAATATATTATTAACATCTCATACATCATGAAATGAAATCAAGGCATTTAAACATGATTATGTTTTATGTATACTTAGAAGTGCTTTTGAATTTCTAAACAATGAGGACTTAAGGATATGGTCTGCATATAGGCACTCAGATGAATAGCAATGACTGTCTGTACAATTAGAAGATGATTATTGTGGTTTGGCATGGAATATGCATGTGACATCATGATGTCATTAATGACAAATCATACATAAATGAAAGAAAAATACAGACATATGTTCATGCTGCATGATATAAAAAGGGGGGCAGTAGTGTTTTCAAAAAATAATGGAAAAATCATTTTTAAAGTGCCAAAGCTGTAGACTTTGATTTTCTTCCCGAGAATGTTTTCAAACAATAATACATGTTGGATACATGTTATATATATTTCACATACAATCAGACTCCAAGGGAGCCTCTTCCTCCTCCATCTCACATGTTACATCAATCTCTGTAAAACATAACATGTTGCTCAAGGACACACATCAATGTTGCATTAAAGATATACTGAGCCAAAGTTATGATTTACATAATTTTGATGGAGCATACAAATGACATTAGATGTGTTATTCTCGATGAGTAATAATTACATTTTAGTGTCTGTATTTTTACAATTATCTCAAAAGAAGAGTAAATGGAACATTTAAGAGTTCTCATGTGTGTATCACTTGATGATTGTTGTCTAAATTTATACTAAAAAGAAACATATGCTATCCATGTTCTGAAGAACAAAGGTGTAGACTAAGAAACTTTGAGATCTTAATCTTTACATATTAAAAATAAATAGATATATAATCAGAGGAGTACATTTTCTGTTTTGTTCAAATGTAATGCTTCATCAGAATCATGATCATAATATTTATTACAAATACACCTTCAATGACATATGCATGAGTCAATGGACTTACCCAAGTCTTGCAAAGAAATCTCATCATTGGTGCCGGATCCCTCTGTGCTCCCCACAGCAACTATATCTATTAATGATATAAATATATATTAGTGAACACAGTTTGGACATCACTAAATACCATAAGTATCGAATTTTCAAAAGAATATACTTAGAAATGTGAAGAATAGACCACTAATATGAACAATAAATGCATGAGTTAATCAAGTTGATTATAAAGAAAATGATGTCTTTAACATATGTTTAATTTCTAGACATGTGCATGGCTAAAAAATTTGGTTCATTTTCAGTTCGGTTCGATTCGGACTTTTCGAATTTCGGTTTGGAGCGATTCGAATTCGGCAAAATTTGAATGAATTTGTTTCGGATTTATTCGGATTCGAATGAATTCGTTTCGGATATATTCGGATTCGAATAAATTAGGCTGAATTCGGTTCTATTCGGTTCCAAAATTTGGAAATTCTGTATGTTTTAGGTGGGATATGCTGTGTATTAGACTAGTATTATGTACTGTATATTAGGTGTAAATAGTACTAGTGTAATACACGGCCATCCGAATCTACCGAATAAAGTCAGTAGTTAAGAGTTTTATGGGCTAACACCGGAATATAAAGCTCTTAACTACTGAGTGCTACAAAGTACACTAACACCCATAAACTACCTATGAACCACTAAACCGAGGCCCCCCCACATCACAAACACTATCATAAAATTATTTAACCCCTAATCTGCCGACCGGACACCGCCGCCACCTACATTATAGCAATTAACCCCTAATCTGCTGTCCCTAACATCGCCGACCCCTACATTATAGTTATTAACCCCTAATCTGCCCCCCCCCAACATCGCCGCAACCTAACTACAAGTATTAACCCCTAATCTGCCGACCGGACATCGCCGCCACCTACATTATAGCTATTAACCCCTAATCTGCTGTCCCTAACATCGCCGACCCCTACATTATAGTTATTAACCCCTAATCTGCCCCCCCAACGTCGCCGCAACCTACCTACAAGTATTAACCCCTAATCTGCCAACCGGACATCGCCGCCACCTACATTATAGCTATTAACCCCTAATCTGCTGTCCCTAACATCGCCGACCCCTACATTATAGTTATTAACCCCTAATCTGCCCCCCAAGTCGTTGCAATCTAACTGCAAGTATTAACCCCTAATCTGCCGACCGGACATCGCCGCCACCTACATTATAGCTATTAACCCCTAATCTGCTGTCCCTAACATCGCCGACCCCTACATTATAGTTATTAACCCCTAATATGCCCCCCCAATGTTGCCGCAATCTAACTACAAGTATTAACCCCTAATCTGCCAACCGGACATCGCCGCCACCTACATTATAGCTATTAACCCCTAATCTGCTGTCCCTAACATCGCCGACCCCTACATTATAGTTATTAACCCCTAATCTGCCCCCCCCCCAACGTCGTCGCAATCTTACTACAAGTATTAACCCCTAATCTGCCGACCGGACATCGCCGCCACTATAATAAATGTATTAACCCCTAAACCGCCGCACTCCCACCTCACAAACACTATAATAAATTTTATTAACCCCTAATCTGCCCTCCCTAACATCGCCGCCACCTACCTACAATTATTAACCCCTAATCTCCTGCCCCCAACGTCGCCGCTACTATAATAAGGTTATTAACCCCCTAAACCTAAGTCTAACCCTAACACCCCCTAACTTAAATATAATTTAAATAAAACGAAATAAATTTACTATAATTAAATAAATGAATCCTATTTAAAACTAAATACTTACCTGTAAAATAAACCCTAAGCTGGCTACAATATAACTAATAGTTACATTGTAGCTATCTTAGGGTTTATTTTTATTTTACAGGCAACTTTGTATTTATTTTAACTAGGTACAATAGTTATTAAATAGTTAATAACTATTTAATAACTACCTAGCTTAAATAAATACAAATTTACCTGTAAAATGAATCCTAACCTAAGTTACAATTACACCTAACACTACACTATCATTAAATTAATTAAATAAATGAATCCCATTTAAAGCTAAATACTTACCTGTAAAATAAACCCTAATATAGCTACAATATAACTAATAGTTATATTGTAGCTATCTTAGGATTTATATTTATTTTACAGGCAACTTTGTATTTATTTTAACTAGGTACAATAGCTATTAAATAGTTATTGACTATTTAATAGCTACCTAGTTAAAATAATTACAAAATTACCTGTAAAATAAATCCTAACCTAAGTTACAATTAAACCTAACACTACACTATCATTAAATAAATTAACTACAAGTACCTACAATTATCTATAATTAAATAAACTAAACTTAAATAAACCTAACACTACCCCCTTGAAGATCTCCCTACCTTGAGTCGTGTTCACCCAGCCGTGCCGAAGTCTTCATCTGATGGGGCAGAAGAGAACATCCAGACCGGCAGAAGTCTTCATCCAAGCGGGGCAAGAAGAGGTCTTCCATCCATCAGAAGTCTTGATCCAGGCAGCATCTTCTATGTTCATCCATCCGGAGCGGAGCGGCAGCATCCTGAAGACATCCAATGCGGAGCATCCTCTTCTTTCTTGATCCGACGACTAAATGACTGTACCTTTAAGTGACGTCATCCAAGATGGCGTCCCTTGAATTCCGATTGGCTGATAGGATTCTATCAGCCAATCGGAATTAAGGTAGGAAAATCTGATTGGCTGATTCAATCAGCCAATCAGATTCAAGTTCAATCCGATTGGCTGATCCAATCAGCCAATCAGATTGACCTTGCATTCTATTGGCTGATCGGAACAGCCAATAGAATGCGAGGTCAATCTGATTGGCTGATTGGATCAGCCAATAGAATGCGAGGTCAATCTGATTGGGTGATTGAATCAGCCAATCAGATTTTCCTACCTTAATTCCGATTGGCTGATAGAATCCTATCAGCCAATCGGAATTCAAGGGACGACATCTTGGATGACATCACTTAAAGGTACAGTCATTTAGTTGTCGGATCAAGAAAGAAGAGGATGTTCCACGTCAGATGTCTTCAGGATGCTGCCGCTCCGGATGGATGAAGATAGAAGATGCCACCTGGATCAAGACTTCTGATGGATGGATGACCTCTTCTTGCCCCGCTTGGATGAAGACTTCTTTTGCCGGTAAAAAAAACACAATACCACCCCCCAACATTACAACCCACCACCCACATACCCCTACTCTAACCCAAACCCCCCTTAAATAAACCTAACACTACCCCCTGAAGATCTCCCTACCTTGAGTCGTGTTCACCCAGCCGGGCCGAAGTCTTTATCCGATGGGGCAGAAGAGGACATCCAGACCGGCAGAAGTCTTCATCCAAGCGGGACAAGAAGAGGTCTTCCATCCATCAGAAAAGTACCAAAAAACAAACAAACACTAAGGCCTAGATTTGGAGTTTGGCGGTAAAAGGGCTGTTAACGCTCCGCGGGCTTTTTTCTGGCCGCACCATAAATTTAACTCTGGTATCGAGAGTTCAAACAAATGCTGCGTTAGGCTCCAAAAAAGGAGCGTAGAGCATTTTTACCGCAAATGCAACTCTCGATACCAGAGTTGCTTACGGACGCGGCCAGCCTCAAAAACGTGTTCGTGCACGATTCTCCCATAGGAAACAATGGGACTGTTTGAGCTGAAAAAAAACCTAACACCTGCAAAAAAGCAGCGTTCAGCTCCTAACGCAGCCCCATTGTTTCCTATGGGGAAACACTTTCTACGTCTGCACCTAACACTCTAACATGTACCCCGAGTCTAAACACCCCTAACCTTACACTTATTAACCCCTAATCTGCCGCCCCCGCTATCGCTGACCCCTGCATTTTTTTTTAACCCCTAATCTGCCGCTCCGTAAACCGCCGCAACCTACGTTATCCCTATGTACCCCTAATCTGCTGCCCCTAACACCGCCGACCCCTATATTATATTTATTAACCCCTAATCTGCCCCCCACAACGTCGCCGACACCTGCCTACACTTATTAACCCCTAATCTGCCGAGCGGACCTGAGCGCTACTATAATAAAGTTATTAACCCCTAATCCGCCTCACTAACCCTATCATAAATAGTAGAGATCCGAATCTCCGAATTTACCGAATTTTCCGAATTTCCGAATAAATCCGAAACGAATCGCACATGTCTATTAATTTCTTAATAAATTAGACAGACTATTCATCTCATATGATTCTATTGCATATCTAAATATACCTAATGATAGTTGTTTTTTAAATAATACACATAAACAACACTTTGAATAACAACTGGTGAAAAATCAAACCAAAGCCATGTGGCACATAGATCCATTTGTGCAAAGTACATTAATCTTTTTTTGGACACAACACATATTGATCACATTGCCAAACTGAAGTTATTATGAAAAATATGTCATCATGACATCATGTGATATGATTTTCTAATAAGGATAACAATAGACTGAAACAATTTAGATAATCAAACCAAATTTGAAATTATTGTGAAATCACATGTGTCTAAATCCTAAAAGTGAAATGTTTGTTTTCATGTCCCTTTAATGATAAGAATAAACAAAAATACGTATGAAATATATATTTTTAGATTCTGCACTTTTTCAAAAATGTTTTAGTGTTGTCTAAATGTATCCAAAAAATCGCAAGAACTACACAGGGGCAGAATATAAAATGGGCAGGAACCTAAGCTTACATTAAAATTAAGATAACAAGAATAGAAGGGATATCCTCAAATACTCATAATTTTAGATTTGTATTACAATGTAATCCCAACTTTGATTCGTGATTCTTATTTTAAAATAAGCAGAAAGGATAATAAGAGTATCCACATAAATATCCAACAATGTGAATGTATTATGTAATGTTATGTCCAGGTTTGTAAGATAAAAGTAAATTAATATGAGACATACCATGCTGTGACGAACCCTGGCTTGAGGTTCCAGCACCAACATCACAATCTGTAAAATATTAATTGAGGATTGGATATCATTAATACAAATCAGGTCATGGAGACAAACAATCTGATTTTTCAATTCTATTTGACAAAGTACAAATCTATTTGTAGTTACATGAGTTCATTGTTTCCTCAATTAATGTCTAAATAAAGAGATCCTGTATTCTTATTTTCAATCTTTTATGTTGTTGACTGTAGCTTTAATTCATTTTGTGTCTTCTTGCATTCTCAACAATTGATAGAGATAGTTCATTGTTTATTTTGATCTTGCTAGTATAGCTTTTATAATGTAGAAGATTGTAAATAAGGATACTGTATTCTTCCCATATATACTAATTAACATATACATTGACCAACATGTCTAAAGCGATGCCAGTTACAGAAAACACATGTTCACGTGTGTGCACAATTCTATCTTTCGTGATCATTGCGCAATGATTCCAAGCGGAATTGCGCATCCGTGATTTGACCAACATGTCTAAAGCAATGCCAGTTACAACAAACACATGTTCACGTGTGTGCGCAATTCTATCTTTCGTGATCATTGCGCAATGATTCCAAGCGGAATTGCGCATCTGTGATTTGACCAACATGTCTAAAGCGATGCCAGTTACAGCAAACACATGTTCATGTGCGGAATTGCGCATCCGTGATTCAGAATTGTTTTGGATATAGTAGTGTGATAAGTATCATTTATAAAGACATCAAATATATTGGCAATTGGGTGTATTACGAGATTCAAATCGGATATTTGTTAATATTGAACAATAACAAATAATATTTAGAAATGTGCTATGATTCGATAGTCAATGTATGAAATGGCAGATGATAGGGATTTCACAGATGCAGAATTCCTTTTTCGCTCTGTGACGCATATTCTGTAGAGCACAAGAAACATCACTCCTATTTCATGTGTGACGAATCTAAAATCAGATATCTGAACATCATATGTAGCGTATGTTCTGAGATCTATATAGGTTGAATATATGACTATATACACATTTCTTAAAAATCTACTCAAATATTAATATATTTTATGAAGTCGGATATTTACCTGGTTCAGATTCTCTCTGCTCCTCTCCCAGGCTACTGGACGGAGAAGCAGCTGCACTGGCCTCCGGGTCAGGACTTTCTGATCCAGCAGCTGGGGGGGAAGAAGAAGAGGCCGAGGAGCGAGAAGATCTAAATCTGTGGGGGACCCGGAGATTGAGGAGCTCACATAAAGTCACCTCATAAGGGAGTAGGTAGAGTTTCTGTGGGGGTTTAAGTTTGCGACCATCCCTCCGACGGGCTTGTACCCACTCCCTTATGAGGTTGACTTTTTTGTGCAGACGCAACCTCATATCTCCGAACCTCCGCATGATTTGATCCTGGCTCCTCTGGACGCCCAACACCAAATTAACATCATTGGTGATAGATGCCCAGAGGACCTTCTTAATGCTCTGCTTTGTCGACTTCTTCTTGTTCCTAAAGCTGAGGATAGAAGTCCTTAAACGATGTTGACCAGTGCTGCACTCTCCGGCTTGGTGAACCTGGGAGGCATCATGCCTGCTAGTCCCACAAAGAATATATATATATAATATATATAGATATATATATATATATATAATCCAGCAGGCATTAGAGAACTGACAAAGATGGCAACGTGTAATGGACTTTTATATTGTGAAGTAAACATGAGATGCACCATGGGAAATGGTATCTGTACATCTGATTGCATAAAATATTGAAATGTTGTTATCCTGTCTGTGAGACCATAATAACTCAAGTTATGTTTGTGTGATGAACTCTGATTGGTTGTTCCTTAATGTTTCATATCTTAGTAACTTCCATACACATACCTCCTGGGGGTACTGTTACTCCATTTGGCATGTAGACTTATTTGTTACTCATGGGACTGTTATGTGGATATGTGTGATGCAGATGTAATATACGTGATCCATTAAATATTAATTTGACATTTTTTTTGGAAATATAATCCAGTCACATTAGTAAATGTTTTACACATTTCGAAGTTTAATATCGATCATGTTCTTTAATACAAATAAGTTGTAAGATTCCCCTGCGGAATCTGTTGGCGCTCTACAAATAACCGATAATAATATTAATAATACAAATTTAACATTGTATGTATTTATTGTTTATTAAAACAATTTTGTGACTTATTGTGAAGTATTGACATTGCTCTATTAAATGTATTTATAATGCACATCGATTGTGTGCTATTGCGTGACAAATCTCGTGTTGCAAGATACGTTTCCCACGCAAAATTTCTGAAATGCGTAATTTCTGGCAGAAACTTGTATAATCTGTTTATAAATGTTAAAATACACGTTTGTTTTTTATTAGTAAATAAACCTCAAGATTGTATTTGTCTGAACTGTTCACATCTGTTATTGGGCAATGGCGTCTTTATTTTTAAAGGGACATTACAACAAATATTTTCTTAAAATGATCCTGAGATACATTTTTATACTTTAAAATGAAGCTATCAATTTAGATTAATCTTTAGATATCCTTAACAGAAGAAATTGCAATGCACATGGTTGAGCCAATCACACAAGGCATCGCTACTGAGCATATCTAGATATGGTTGTAAAGGAAATAATCTAAAAATAATGATTTAAAATGGATGATAGAATTAAATGTTAATAATTACATTTTATTTATGATTCCAGAAAAAAACGCTTTTTAATTACCGTCCCTTTCATGAGCTAATATGCAATCTTGAACTTGATCTAAATACATCTGTCTAAACATTGTAAATATGCATTGTTGGCCAGCAACAATGAAGTAGATATTTCTTTCATGTAATTAGCAAGAGTCCATGAGCTAGTGACGTATGGGATATACATTCCTACCAGGAGGGGCAAAGTTTCCCAAACCTCAAAATGCCTATAAATACACCCCTCACCACACCCACAAATCAGTTTTACAAACTTTGCCTCCTATGGAGGTGGTGAAGTAAGTTTGTGCTAGATTCTACGTTGATATGCGCTCCGCAGCAGGTTGGAGCCCGGTTTTCCTCTCAGCGTGCAGTGAATGTCAGAGGGATGTGAGGAGAGTATTGCCTATTTGAATGCAATGATCTCCTTCTACGGGGTCTATTTCATAGGTTCTCTGTTATCGGTCGTAGAGATTCATCTCTTACCTCCCTTTTCAGATCGACGATATACTCATATATACCATTACCTCTGCTGATTTTCGTTTCAGTACTGGTTTGGCTTTCTACAAACATGTAGATGAGTGTCCTGGGGTAAGTAAGTCTTATTTTCTGTGACACTCTAAGCTATGGTTGGGCACTTCTTTATAAAGTTCTAAATATATGTATTCAAACATTTATTTGCCTTGACTCAGGATGTTCAACATTCCTTATTTTCAGACAGTCAGTTTCATATTTGGGATAATGCATTGAATCAATCTTTTTTTCTTACCTTAAAAATTTGACCTTTTCCCTGTGGGCTGTTAGGCTCGCGGGGGCTGAAAATGCTTCATTTTATTGCGTCATTCTTGGCGCGGACTTTTTTGGCGCAAAAAATCTTTTCTGTTTCCGGCGTCATACGTGTCGCCGGAAGTTGCGTCATTTTTTGACGTTCTTTTGCGCCAAAATTGTCGGCGTTCCGGATGTGGCGTCATTTTTTTGGCGCCAAAGGCATTTAGGCGCCAAATAATGTGGGCGTCTTATTTGGCGCTAAAAAATATGGGCGTCGCTTTTTGTCTCCACATTATTTAAGTCTTATTTTTCATTGCTTCTGGTTGCTAGAAGCTTGTTTCTTGGCATTTTTTCCCATTCCTGAAACTGTCATTTAAGGAATTTGATCAATTTTGCTTTATATGTTGTTTTTTCTCTTACATATTGCAAGATGTCTCACGTTGCATCTGAGTCAGAAGATACTTCAGGAAAATCGCTGTCTAGTGCTGGAACTACCAAAGCTAAGTGTATCTGCTGTAAACTTTCGGTAGCTGTTCCTCCAGCTGTTGTTTGTACTAATTGTCATGACAAACTTGTTAATGCAGATAATATTTCCTTTAGTAATGTACCATTACCTGTTGCAGTTCCATCAACATCTAAGGTTCAGAGTGTTCCTGATAACATAAGAGATTTTGTTTCCGAATCCATTAAGAAGGCTATGTCTGTTATTCCTCCTTCTAGTAAACATAAAAAATCTTTTAAAACTTCTCTTTATACAGATGAATTTTTAAATGAACATCATCATTCTGATTCTAATGACTCTTCTGGTTCAGAGGATTCTGTCTCAGAGGTTGATGCTGATAAATCTTCATATTTATTTAAAATGGAATTTATTCGTTCTTTGCTTAAAGAAGTACTAATTGCTTTAGAAATTGAGGATTCTGGTCCTCTTGATACTAAATCTAAACGTTTAGATAAGGTCTTTAAATCTCCTGTGGTTATTCCAGAAGTTTTTCCTGTTCCTAGTGCTATTTCTGAAGTAATTTCCAGAGAATGGAATAATTTGGGTAATTCATTTACTCCTTCTAAACGTTTTAAGCAATTATATCCTGTGCCGTCTGATAGATTAGAATTTTGGGACAAAATCCCTAAGGTTGATGGGGCTATTTCTACCCTTGCTAAACGTACTACTATTCCTACGTCAGATGGTACTTCGTTTAAGGATCCTTTAGATAGGAAAATTGAATCCTTTCTAAGAAAAGCTTATCTGTGTTCAGGTAATCTTCTTAGACCTGCTATATCATTGGCTGATGTTGCTGCAGCTTCAACTTTTTGGTTGGAAACTTTAGCGCAACAAGTAACAGATCATGATTCTCATAATATTATTATTCTTCTGCAACATGCTAATATTTTTTATCTGTGATGCCATTTTTGATATTATCAGAGTTGATGTCAGGTTTATGTCTCTAGCTATTTTAGCTAGAAGAGCTTTATGGCTTAAAACTTGGAATGCTGATATGTCTTCTAAATCGACTCTACTTTCCATTTCTTTCCAGGGTAACAAATTATTTGGTTCTCAGTTGGATTCTATTATCTCAACTGTTACTGGTGGGAAAGGAACTTTTTTACAACAGGATAAAAAATCTAAAGGTAAAAACAGGGCTAATAATCGTTTTCGTTCCTTTCGTTTCAACAAAGAACAAAAGCCTGATCCTTCTTCCTCAGGAGCAGTTTCAGTTTGGAAACCATCTCCAGTCTGGAATAAATCCAAGCCTTCTAGAAAAGCAAAGCCAGCTTCTAAGTCCACATGAAGGTGCGGCCCTCATTCCAGCTCAGCTGGTAGGGGGCAGGTTACGTTTTTTCAAAGAAATTTGGATCAATTCTGTTCACAATCTTTGGATTCAGAACATTGTTTCAGAAGGGTACAGAATTGGTTTCAAGATAAGACCTCCTGCAAAGAGATTTTTTCTTTCCCGTGTCCCAGTAAATCCAGTGAAAGCTCAAGCATTTCTGAAATGTGTTTCAGATCTAGAGTTGGCTGGAGTAATTATGCCAGTTCCAGTTCTGGAACAGGGACTGGGGTTTTATTCGAATCTCTTCATTGTACCAAAGAAGGAGAATTCCTTCAGACCAGTTCTGGATCTAAAAATATTGAATCGTTATGTAAGGATACCAACATTCAAAATGGTAACTGTAAGGACTATCTTGCCTTTTGTTCAGCAAGGGCATTATATGTCCACGATAGATTTACAGGATGCATATCTACATATTCCGATTCATCCAGATCACTATCAGTTCCTGAGATTCTCTTTCCTGGACAAGCATTACCAGTTTGTGGCTCTGCCGTTTGGCCTAGCTACAGCCCCAAGAATTTTTACAAAGGTTCTCGGTGCCCTTCTGTCTGTAATCAGAGAACAGGGTATTGTGGTATTTCCTTATTTGGACGATATCTTGGTACTTGCTCATACGAATCGACTTGTGTTGTTTCTTCAAGATCATGGTTGGAGGATCAATTCACTAAAAAGTTCATTGATTCCTCAGACAAGGGTAACCTTTCTGGGTTTCCAGATAGATTCAGTGTCCATGACTCTGTCTTTGACAGACAAGAGACGTCTAAAATTGATTTCAGCTTGTCGAAACCTTCAGTCACAATCATTCCCTTCGGTAGCCTTATGCATGGAAATTCTAGGTCTTATGACTGCTGCATCGGACGCGATCCCCTTTGCTCGTTTTCACATGCGACCTCTTCAGCTCTGTATGCTGAATCAATGGTGCAGGGATTACACAAAGATATCTCAATTAATATCTTTAAAACCGATTATACGACACTCTCTGACGTGGTGGACAGATCACCATCGTTTAATTCAGGGGGCTTCTTTTGTTCTTCCGACCTGGACTGTAATTTCAACAGATGCAAGTCTTACAGGTTGGGGAGCTGTGTGGGGATCTCTGACGGCACAAGGAGTTTGGGAATCTCAGGAGGTGAGATTACCGATCAATATTTTGGAACTCCGTGCAATTTTCAGAGCTCTTCAGTCTTGGCCTCTTCTGAAGAGAGAATCGTTCATTTGTTTTCAGACAGACAATGTCACAACTGTGGCATACATCAATCATCAAGGAGGGACTCACAGTCCTCTGGCTATGAAAGAAGTATCTCGAATTCTGGTTTGGGCGGAATCCAGCTCCTGTCTAATCTCTGAGGTTCATATCCCAGGTATAGACAATTGGGAAGCGGATTATCTCAGTCGCCAAACGTTGCATCCGGGCGAATGGTCTCTTCACCCAGAGGAATTTCTTCAGATTGTTCAAATGTGGGAACTTCCAGAAATAGATCTGATGGCGTCTCATCTAAACAAGAAACTTCCCAGGTATCTGTCCAGATCCCGGGATCCTCAGGCGGAGGCAGTGGATGCATTATCACTTCCTTGGAAGTATCATCCTGCCTATATCTTTCCGCCTCTAGTTCTTCTTCCAAGAGTAATCTCCAAGATTCTGAAGGAATGCTCGTTTGTTCTGCTGGTAGCTCCGGCATGGCCTCACAGGTTTTGGTATGCGGATCTTGTCCGGATGGCCTCTTGCCAACCGTGGACTCTTCCGTTAAGACCAGACCTTCTGTCGCAAGGTCCTTTTTTCCATCAGGATCTTAAATCCTTAAATTTAAAGGTATGGAGATTGAACGCTTGATTCTTGGTCAAAGAGGTTTCTCTGACTCTGTGATTAATACTATGTTACAGGCTCGTAAATCTGTATCTAGAGAGATATATTATAGAGTCTGGAAGACTTATATTTCTTGGTGTCTTTCTCATCATTTTTCTTGGCATTCTTTTAGAATTCCGAGAATTTTACAGTTTCTTCAGGATGGTTTAGATAAAGGTTTGTCTGCAAGTTCCTTGAAAGGACAAATCTCTGCTCTTTCTGTTCTTTTTCACAGAAAGA
The DNA here is from genome assembly GCF_027579735.1 of Bombina bombina. Classification (NCBI taxonomy): domain Eukaryota; kingdom Metazoa; phylum Chordata; class Amphibia; order Anura; family Bombinatoridae; genus Bombina; species Bombina bombina. Next base: position 801,555,379 of record NC_069502.1, on the reverse strand, counting down.
TTGCTAATCTTCCTGATATTCATTGTTTTGTACAAGCTTTGGTTCGTATAAAACCTGTTATTAAGTCAATTTCTCCTCCTTGGAGTTTGAATTTGGTTCTGGGGGCTCTTCAAGCTCCTCCGTTTGAACCTATGCATTCATTGGACATTAAATTACTTTCTTGGAAAGTTTTGTTTCTTTTGGCCATCTCTTCTGCTAGAAGAGTTTCTGAATTATCTGCTCTTTCTTGTGAGTCTCCTTTTTTGATTTTTCATCAGGATAAGGCGGTGTTGCGAACTTCTTTTACATTTTTACCTAAGGTTGTGAATTCTAACAACATTAGTAGAGAAATTGTGGTTCCTTCATTGTGTCCTAATCCTAAGAATTCTAAGGAGAGATCATTGCATTCTTTGGATGTGGTTAGAGCTTTGAAATATTATGTTGAAGCTACTAAGAATTTTCGAAAGACTTCTAGTCTATTTGTTATCTTTTCCGGTTCTAGAAAAGGCCAGAAAGCTTCTGCCATTTCTTTGGCATCTTGGTTGAAATCTTTAATTCATCATGCCTATGTTGAGTCGGGTAAAACTCCGCCTCAAAGGATTACAGCTCATTCTACTAGGTCAGTTTCTACTTCCTGGGCGTTTAGGAATGAAGCTTCGGTTGATCAGATTTGCAAAGCAGCAACTTGGTCCTCTTTGCATACTTTTACTAAATTCTACCAATTTGATGTATTTTCTTCTTCTGAAGCAGTTTTTGGTAGAAAAGTACTTCAGGCAGCGGTTTCAGTTTGAATCTTCTGCTTATGTTTTTCATTAAACTTTATTTTGGGTGTGGATTATTTTCAGCAGGAATTGGCTGTCTTTATTTTATCCCTCCCTCTCTAGTGACTCTTGCGTGGAAAGATCCACATCTTGGGTAGTCATTATCCCATACGTCACTAGCTCATGGACTCTTGCTAATTACATGAAAGAAAACATAATTTATGTAAGAACTTACCTGATAAATTCATTTCTTTCATATTAGCAAGAGTCCATGAGGCCCACCCTTTTTGTGGTGGTTATGATTTTTTTGTATAAAGCACAATTATTCCAATTCCTTATTTTATATGCTTTCGCACTTTTTTCTTATCACCCCACTTCTTGGCTATTCGTCAAACTGATTTGTGGGTGTGGTGAGGGGTGTATTTATAGGCATTTTGAGGTTTGGGAAACTTTGCCCCTCCTGGTAGGAATGTATATCCCATACGTCACTAGCTCATGGACTCTTGCTAATATGAAAGAAATGAAAGTTCTTACATAAATTATGTTTTCCCAGTAATGCTTTGCTGCACCTCCCTTTCTAAAAATTAGTATAACATGAGAATTAAGCATATTTGTATTACCTTCTGTTTTGTTTGCCCCACTGTGAATGAAATATCTTCTAATGGCTGTATTTATACAGCTTTACCTTAAAGGGACATTAAGCTATATGTTCTATACTGATTTAGATGGATAATACAATGTTAAAACAACGTCACATTTGGTTTTATTCTCTCATTAGCTTTTTTCCATTTATATTCTTAACTGAAAACCATATATAGATAGGTTTTTTTGCTGCTGATTGTTGGTTGCACATAGATGCCTTATGTCATTGTCTAACCCATGTGCATTGCTATTTCTTTAACAAAGAATATATAAAGACTGAATATAATTAGATAATAATAGTATATTTAAATGGTGTTTAACTAAAATTTGTATTGTCTATAATTCACTAAATGAAATATTTTTGGAATGTCCCTTTAAGGACCAAACCATTAGGAATATGTGGAGTTAACATTGTATAAAGAAACTAAAGGGGGCTGAAAATACATCTAGTTATGTGATATCTATCCAAGAGGTAAGGAGAATAATTGCTATAAGTTATCTTTTGATCTATCTATAGTTAAATGACCCTTCAAATGACTCCACTAGAACTGAAAAGTAATCAATATGGCATACAATAATTAGCTTGGTCTAAATATGAAATTAACTTACATTTAATTTACAGATAATTTCTAATATATTACCTTTAAGAAAATTAAAGATGAATAACCAATATTTATTGTAATAATGTTTTTGAATACCTAAGGAAAATCCAAGATATTATTATGTAAATCTAGCATTCAACTACACTGTCACTTTAATGTAAGTTAAACACTTTCCTTTCTTAAAAGTGAAATGAACAATGTTGTTTTGTATAATTTAGACTACATATCCTCGTCATAAACATTTTATGATTTTAACATCTATAAATCACACAATAAAAGCATAGATGTATTTAAGTCCAAATTAAATTGTTGAAGGATACTTGACTTTAACATTATCTGAATAAGCTGTGTTGATATTTTACTTTCAATAAATTAACCAAAATTATTCTATTTTATATCTGGCATGTGCTTGTCAAATAGATGACTAACAGTCATGGGAGTAATATTTGGTTTACTTGTCAGATTAGATGGATATATTTCTTCTTATCTTATTGTGATAGAGATATGTCTCTAAGAATATGTATTTTAATTAAAAAAAATAGAAGATATAGTATGAAAATAAATTTATTGACAAGAAAATAAATAAAATTTCTTTAAAAAAAAATCATCACAGATGAAACTCTGAAAAAAAAGAAAAATATTATAAATATTAGTTATTTCATGAACACGTGCCTTAAAATATGCATTAAATCGAATACTTGTTAAATCATCTTGTGTCTATGCTCTAACATGTATTTTTTTGGTCTTGATATTAAATAAAAAGGTTCAGACATGAAATATATATCAATCCATAATTAGAAATACCATTATATTGTCTAATCAATCTTAGAATTAAACATTATCATTTTAAATTAGACAAAATAATGCATATCACATTATAAAAATCTATTTATATTGTATGCTGAACATAATTGAATGTAATATTGAATGTCCCTTCAAATAATATACCTCTATATCAACTATAGAATGTATTCCTTTGTCTGATTGGTCAGAATGTGAGTCCTCTCTAGCACAAAGTAGTATGTAAAATAAACATATTCTAATATAGGACATGTATCTATTCCTAATTTTTTTAACATTCTTCCTCCTGTGATTCTTAACTAGCATGCATTGTGCAAACTAACCTGGATGTATGGTCTTTGAAAGGCAATTAGTTTCAAAATATCAGTTTATCTTCATTAGGTGTCTTATTCATCATTTTCAAAATAGAGGATTGTGAAATACCATCTAAAAGAAAAATAATCTAAGTGTCTCCAATAGGATGCATCCACAGCCTTAGTCCATAAAAGTGTTGCCACTTGCCATGTGAACGTGTCTTTGTATGGTTTTCAAGGTCAGCACATTTCAAAGACAATGCCAGACATGAACACATTGGTATTCATCACTTTCAATCTGGGATTCTTCACTTTTAGTCTGGGATTCTTCACTTTCAGTCTTGAATTCTTAACTTTCAGTCCTGAATTCGTCACTTTCAGTCTTGAATTCTTCACTTTCAGTCTTTAGATGAAGTCATCTCCCTAATGGCAGAAAAAGGGAAAATAAAATTATTAATAGAAGTGTGTGAATTAGTTCTGCACCCCCCCCCATTTCTGAAACTATTTCTATCACTAGCTTACTAAGCATGTGTAGCATATTGTGTTATGTTCTATCAATCAAGTGTGAAGATGAGTCATACATTTTGCAGACCTAACCTCTGATGTGTGACTTTGAATATGACTTTGAAGCATATAGTCTTGCTAGAGGATCCCTTTCTGAGTATCCAAATTTCTAGTAATGTGTAAACTAAATACTAGTTTGTAAAATGTATGCCATATTATGGGTGATTGTGCCAAATTCCCGCCAGCCACAGTCCATACATTATTTATACTTACCAGCTGATGTCTTTAAAACCAGGTGGCGAAGTCATTACAGGACCCAATGCCAGGAGCATCACCTATAATAATCAAAATACATTTTTATAATCATTTGATGAACAATCCTAACATGTTTGCACAATTCTCTACTTCTCATTTCCCTAGAATTCACACATAATCGCAATACTCCAATCTAACTTCTATTATTTACCATCTGAAGTGGCGGTTGATGATGTTTGCTCTGACATTGAGCCCCTCGTCCCGGAATGGCCCCTCTAGAACAGGGTCATCGTCCTCCTCATCTTGGAGGAGACCTTGGGGCGCCTGGACGGCCTGCAGCATCCCAGCCCGCTGTGCAATGTTATGCAGGACGCTGCAGGCTATAACGATCTTTGCCACCTTACTAGGGCTGTATTGGAAGGCTCCTCCAGACCTGTCCAGGCATCTTAGTCTCATTTTGAGGAGCCCAAACATCCTCTCCACTACAGCCCTAGTCCGCTTGTGCACCCTATTATAGCGCTTCTGGGCCTCGTCAGTGGGGTTACGTATAGGCGTAATGAGCCAAGGCCAGCTCATGTAACCAGAATCACCTATAAATAAAGAACATAACAAAATGACAAATATTAATAATTTATTTATAATTATTATATTAAAATTATTTTCATTTGTGTACATGAAAATCCCCTAAAATAAACATTTTCCTTAAAAAAGAATTATATGTTTAAATCGCATTCTTTATCTGCACATTTAAGCTAAGACATGCTACATATCTGTTTTGAACTAAAACTAGACAGTTAAGGAAAGAGACAATGACATGGTTAAATTGCATTCTCTATCTGCCCATTTAAGCTAAGACATGCTACCTATGCGTATTTCGCATAAACCAGACATTTGCTAAAATAAAAAAAATGGTTAAATAGCATTCTCTATCTGCCCATTTAAGCTAAGACATGCTACATATCTGTTTTGAACTAAAACTAGACATTTGCGGAAAGAGATAATGACATGGTTAAATTGCATTCTCTATCTGGCCATTTAAGCTAAGACATGCTACCTATGCGTTTTTCGCATAAACTAGATATTTGCTAAAATAAAAACAAAATGGTTAAATAGCATTCTCTATCTGCCCATTTAAGCTAAGACATGCTACATATCTGTTTTGAACTAAAACTAGACATTTGCGGAAAGAGACAATGACATGGTTAAATTGCATTCTCTATCTGGCCATTTAAGCTAAGACATGCTACATATGCGTATTTCGCATAAACCAGACATTTGCTAAAATAAAAACAAAATGGTTAAATAGCATTCTCTATCTGCCCATTTAAGCTAAGACATGCTACATATCTGTTTTGAACTAAAACTAGACATTTGCGGAAAGAGATAATGACATGGTTAAATTGCATTCTCTATCTGGCCATTTAAGCTAAGACATGCTACCTATGCGTTTTTCGCATAAACTAGATATTTGCTAAAATAAAAACAAAATGGTTAAATAGCATTCTCTATCTGCCTATTTAAGCTAAGACATGCTACATATCTGTTTTGAACTAAAACTAGACATTTGCGGAAAGAGACAATGACATGGTTAAATTGCATTCTCTATCTGGCCATTTAAGCTAAGACATGCTACATATGCGTATTTCGCATAAACCAGACATTTGCTAAAATAAAAACTAAATGGTTAAATAGCATTCTCTATCTACCCATTTAAGTGTTGTGGAGCACGCAGCTCAATGTGGGTGCAATCTATTGCTTCCAAGACATTGGGCATTCGAGCGATAGCAAAGAATTCCCTCTTCAGGCGCCTCCAATCATCATCATTCTGAGGGAATCCTATGTAACGCTTACTGACTCGTACCATGGCGTCCAGAAAGTTGTCAAAAACCACAGAGAAAGTACCCTGAGCAAGCCCATGCATGTACCCCTCTCCAGACTGAAAACTCCCGGAGGCCAGGACGTGTATACAACTGAGCATCTTGGTCATACCAGGGATTGCCGTTGCCATACGTCTACGTGGCTCCATATGAGGTCTAAGAACATCGTAAAGGCCAATCAGCTGTTCGCGTTTGAGCCTATACTTGTCATAAACCTCAAAGTCACTCATGTTGTCCAAGGTGGGTCTCACCCTATGAACACGAGGACCTCGAACCAAACGAGCCCTTTGTCTCTCTTGGAGCCGCTGAGCCTGCCTGATTCTATAGAACGCTACTTGTGCAGCAGCACCAGCAGAATCTAACTGAGCATCATCCATATTTGCCAAGCTAAGCAGCACAAAGCCAAACAGCAGAGCAAACACACAAGGAGTAACAATGTATTCAAAAACACAAAAGCGATTTGATACAATGTCAATCACAAGGGACACTTTGGCCATGTTGTTTGGGGGATTTATAGCGCAATTAGTCCAATGGTAGCGTGTTCATAATGATTGCTGATTGTATACACTTGTTTGTATGTGAGCGGCGCGAATGGTTTCAAAGTGGGCGGTTTTTTAGGTGTTTGCTGAAATTTTGTTTTCCCCCAATGAATCGCAATGTGAAAGTGTAAAATGTAACATATACAGTGCATCTTCATAATGTTTGTTCATATGCGCAATAAATACTTATTAAACGCAATGTTATAGTAAAAAGCACACGTCCACGCTAACATGAATGAAAGTGCATACTTGTGTATAATGGCATAGAATCTGATAGATCAATGTTGCTGCAATATTGTTTGTAAACGATAAAGTAACTGCTGACATCTATAATATTGTATATATAAGTGATTGACGAGATGTCAATATTTTACGTGTCCCTTTAAAATCGCAATAATAATGAAGATCTTCCGGCTGACATCTATAATATTGTATATATAAGTGATTTGTGAGATATCAATATTGTGCGCGTCCCATTAAAATCGCAATAATAATGAAGATCTTCTGGCTGATATCTGTAGTATTGTATATATAAGTGATTTGCGAGATGTCAATATTGTACGTGTCCCTTTAAAATCGCAATAATAATGAAGATCTTCCGGCTGACATCTATAATATTGTATATAAAAGTGATTGGCGAGATGTCAATATTGTACGCGTCCCATTAAAATCGCAATAATAATGATGTTCCAAACTGTCGTTTACGTATATGTAGTATTGTAGTATTGAGTGCTAAACTTCTGAAAGGGGCGGTACAGTCCAAAAGCTGTAATGTGTATGGTTGAAGCTTCTAATGACGTCATCATATTAGAAACCTGCCTGTCTAGTTATCAAATCTTCATTCTGCTGTTGTATTTTACTACATTGTTATTGTGTGCTGATTAAAATATAAATGTGTGCTTTGTGGTTGCGTGATGCGTGTTATGTACATCTACGTATATATTGTGATTCTCTCCCACATATGCTGACTTATATAAAGCAGTATATCATTGTTGTTCCTTCCCAAAAAGTGAAAGCTGTAATCTGTTCTAATGATGTTCTTATTGTACGTAATTCCTAATGGTATATTCTGAGTGAATTGTGATGTTAAAGGGACAGTAAAATCCCTATTTTATGTTTCATGATTCATAGAGAGAATGTAATGTGTTTTTTTGGCCATAATATCAGTGCACATGTATGAGTGAATGAGAAAAGTAATGTTTGTGCATCCATTAATGATCATGTGTTAAGCCTATGTAGATATGCTGTTCATGCAAGCATATGAGTTGAATAAATGAAATGCTATAACAGAGGTAAATGAGACGTGTTTCCAATTGTCTACTGTTTGTGAATAATGAAATGTTCAAATTATTTTTCTGTCCGTTTAAATATGATGTAATTTATTAAATATATTTTGTATTGTTGATGGTGATTTGTAGTTGATGTAATGTAAATGTATAAAACAATTTGATTTTGTAGTGAATTTCACAGAAGTAAAAGCCATAACTCCATAGGGAAACACAAGAAAGCATGAGTTAGTTTCACAATTTTAACGCTGGTATTACGAGTTTTCTTGTCTACGCTTTTTCTGTGCGTTAGGTAAATCTGGCTGTCACGTGCACAAGCACGTCTTCCCTATAGAAGTCAATGGAGGATAAAAATGTGTGTAGAAATAAAATCCAATACTTCTTTTGAGCGTAAAGTGAGTGACGTCATGGTCTTGTGTGAAAAAGTAGCTAAATCATGTTTATTTCCTAATAAAAATCTTATTTGTGTATGTAATGTGCTGTATATTGTTTGTATGTATCGATTAGTGTATGTATGTGATAATATTTGTAGTTAGATGTAGCTATATGAGTGTCTGTTCTCGTCTGTCTATGTAAGTTAATGGAGAATGGATTTGTGTGTGTTTTTTTTCAAACACCCGAGATCTCGTAACTTTGATCCGTTCTATTTTGACATGAAAATATAAAATCTTAAAAATAAATATAGTGTAGTGTTTGTATGAGTGTAAGTGTAGTTTGTGTAATGTTTTTTTATGATTCGTTTATGTTTTTTTCGCGGTAGATGTTAACTACTGGGTCTGGGTTGACGTAAATGATTTCAGCGGAGACGGATATTTTTGTGGCGTTAGGGAAACTCGTAATACCAGTGGGCGGTAAAAAGCAGCATTAGGACCGGCCAACGCTGCTTTTTTACCCTAACACCAAACTCGTAATCTAGGCGTATATTTTATAACATTGTGCAGAACACGCCCTTCAGATTGTAAAGTGTTTGCAGTGTGGGGATAACAAATAGTTTGCTTTGATGCCACAGTACTGCATAAATTGAGGGCTAACAGTTAATTACCTTACTTGTGATTTCCAAATAGCAGAATCCCTTGGCGGCTTTATACCGCGTCTTGGGAGAGGTATGCACTCACCACGGACTCCTCTGAGTTCCGATTGTCCTATGTGGCAATGGCTCAACCTGGAATAGGACTAGTTTAGCAATGGTAAGGGCTCTGGTTAGACTACATGGAGCGTGGCACACGAGACCTGTGTGGACGCGATGCTAGGTCAAGGGTGGGCATTGGGTTATTATCGGCCCTCTAGATGTTATGGACTAGATCTCCTGTAATGCTCCTTCAGGCATTTTGCTGGCAAAGCCTCATGGGAGATGTAGTCCATAACAGCTGGAGGTCCGATAATTGCCCTCCCCTGAGCTAGGTCCTAGGTTAAATCTGTTATACTGTGTAATTTTCGTTAAAGTGTTACAAAATGTGTCTGCTAATAATATTAAGCAGCTGGTTATATACTTGTAGATTTATATGTTTTTCTTGATTCCAGTCAATGCCAATCCTCTCTGCACTTTGGGATTAAGGCTTCACCTCCCTCCGTTCTCAATTTGAGGCCCAGTAACCAGAGAAACAGTAATCTAGAGAAGGGGTTAGCTGGTGGGCCCACTCGGTAAAGGGTTGTCCCTCTCTCCTTCTCAGGCTCCGGAAATTAAGGCGGTGAGCCTCCGGAGTGATGGCATACCTGGTGAAAGTGTGATACTTTACTTGGTCATAACAGCACTTGTCTTCCATTGAGATAGCCTCAAAAACATCCAAGGCCCTCCCTGACAACTTCCCGATCAAGAGGGTAACCCAGTCCACCTGATCAATGCCTTGTAGTTCACACTGGGTCTCGAATACATGCAGGTATCGTTCAATTTCTTCCTTGCCATCTTTGAAGGCACAGAAGGCAATGTGGGGCAATTTCTTCTGATGTGAGGCAGTCCCCAGATCCACAGGTACAGCTCCCCCCAGAGCCTTCTGGACCTCCAACATCTTGAGACGGGTGGTGTCCTCAATGATCTGGGTTATTATCTCCTGTGGAAGGTGGTCCCATACAGTGCCAGCTGCCACTGGATTTTTGACTGGACTTCGGACATCTTATTCCCCCCGGTTGATGGCTCGCTAGCATGATCACTGCCCGGCTACTGCCTGGCTCACTGGTACGATCACTGACCCGGCTGTTCTCCATCAGATCGGTGATAATTGCTGCTTTTGATTTGTTTTGATTTGTGCTAGCTACTTGTCCATGAGCTTCCATCAAGTCCTTCAGGGTACTCCTTTTAAGCCCAGAGTATTGCTGCTCCATTCAAAGAGGTTCTGGTGGTGGTTTGAATGTTCCAGGTAGAAGGAAACATTCCACCACTGCCAACCAAATGTGACAGACCCTGGTTACCCTGACTGGGTATCTCCTCCAAAAAAAAGACCTTCTCAACCCTGGAACCTGTAGCTGTAGTGCTGGAAAGTGGTATTAGCAAGGCTGGAAAGTGATATTAGCAAGTAGCCCACCCTAATAACCAGACAAGCCCAGTATTAAGGTGAAACAAGAAATGTTTATTCACACAAACTCATAGTATTTATACACAATTACAATCTGATAAGAGCCTAATCCCATTAAGAGAGCAATGCTCCCTCCAGACATCTGTGGCTGGGGACCGGAGCAACAGGGTGGTAATGGTACCTAGGTGTAGTCCATAAAAGAGGTTGGCAAAACGCCACAGTTCAGTAGTGAGCTCCCTCTTTGTAATCACCCCATCCCATGCCCCTTCAAGTGTATTGTAAGTCCCCAAAAGACCCCTCTAGGCTGGTGTATGCCACTGGTCTGTGACAGTGTGTGTGTATTATTTATATATATATATATATATATATATATATATATATATATATACATAGGCTTACCTGTGTACCTATGTATAAAGAAGGTGGAATATACAATGTAATTGACTAAATGAAAGTACATTACAAAAAAATTTGATAATGTGTTAAGAATCCAGAGTCCACATTTAGTCCAGAATTAAACAGGTTGAAGTGCATTATCATTTTCATTTCAAAGGTTTTTCTTTCCATGGTGTTTTTGAAGTTGCCTCTGAGAATTTTGATTTTGAGGTTTTGGATGGAGTGGTCAGGTTGGGTGAAATGGTGACCAAAAGGGGTGCAGTATTTTGTTTCACAGTGGTTTTTGATTGAGTGTCTGTGTAAGTTCATCCAAAGGTGCAGTTTTTGGCTTGTTTCTCCAATATAGCATCCCATTTCACATGCAGTGCAATGTATCATGTATACCACATTTGCAGATATACATGAATATGCCCCTTTAATGTTATAAGATTTATTATTGTGATTTGCTGTGCTGCTTTCACAAACGTGTTGACACAGTTTGCAGAGAGCTTTATAGCAGCACTTGGTTCCATTCTGAGTGTTCTTTTTCTCAAGGGGTAGCTTCCTATGTACCAGTTTCTGCTTTAGGTCAGGTGGTTGTCTGTATGCCAGGATTATCAAAACATTTTGTAATGTACTTTCATTTAGTCAATTGCATTGTATATTCCACATTCTTTTTACATAGGTACACAGGTAAGCCTATGTCCACACATTTGTCTTTTTTAACTTTTGTATTCCCCCTGTATATACAATTTCACATCTTTATAGATATTGATTCAATGTTGATATATAACTTTATGTCAGTATATGCTCTATGTAAAGCTATATAATTCCCCTGTCTGTTCTCCTACACTGGACACTGTCTGCCTGTTACCTAAGCCCCCCTCATGATTTTTATGACACCTCCTCCTCTCCCTGCACTTTCTGTCTTCTTAGCTATTCTGTGTTTTAAGATATAATCTGTAAATTCCATTGAATTGGTCAGTATTGCTTTAGACTTGATAAAGGAAGGAACTCTTCAGAAAGTTTGTCAACGTATAAATGTATAGTTAGTCCAATAAAAAAGTATCATTGCTCAATGCAATACTCTTGTTATTTTGATATCTAAATCTCTGGACTAACACAGCTACTTCAATCAACATATATATATATATATATATATATATATATATATATATATATATATCATAAATCATAAATCATATTTATCATATAAATCATATTTATCATGAGAAGCATTAATCAAAGTCTGTCTTTGTTTAATTCTAAGGAGACAACATGTCTGCCTCTTGTTGATATTACCCAGTATGTGGTTATTTAATATGAAAATGTTACATCGTTTATTGTCTTGTTTGGCTAGCTAAACTTTCCAGGTCTCAATTGTAAACATACTTCCAGTCCTAGCATCTCTTTTGTGTGATAAACACCCTGGGGTGAGTTTTTCCTTGTTGACCATTGATCAATAATTCTTAAAAGGACTCTCAAGTCAAAATTAAACGTTCATGATTCAGATAGAGCAGGCAATTTTAAACAACTTTTCAATTTACCTCTTTTAACCAAAGGTGCACAGTCTTTTTATATTTACGTTTGAGTCACCAGCTCCTACTGAGCATGTGCTAGACTGCCCAGAATATACATATATGCATTTGTTTTTGGCTGGTAGCTGTCACATGATACAGGAGGAGTGGAAATAGACATAACTGAAATTTGTAAGAAAAAATCTACTAATTTGAAGTTCAGACTAAAGTGCTATTGCATTGTCTTGTCATACCTTAGTTGATTATTCAAATCTACTGTATTTACTGGTTCTTTAAACTATAAACAGTGTATATGGGTATTTGGTTCTCAGAATCAAATATATTATTCTTAATGCCTATGTGTGATACTGTTTTTACAAATTGTGCAAGTGCTCAGCATGAGGTTGTGTTCATATGTGAAATATCTTAACAAAATGTCATAGTGGTCATGTTGATGTAAGGTTCAAAAGACCTTATGTTCAAAGAAATGTGTGTGGCATTCCATCCCCCAAATTAGTTGATGTATATACAGTAGATGTAGATAATTTCCTTGATATGTGGAATGCAAATAACAATAGCAATAATAATAATTCCTGTCAGAGTTTGTTCTCCTATAAATTATGTAACAAGTTAAAATGCTCTCAAGATAAAATAATCATATAATTAATAAATAATATAACTCCCATTGTATTTCTTATTAACAGGTGGATTTACAAACTGCTATAATCCGAGTCATGGTCAGAGTGCTGATACTTCTTTAAATATTCTTCAAAATCAAAGAAGCCACATGGGAAATGTATGTTCTGACTGTGGGAAATGTTTTACTCTTAAATCACAGCTTATTGTCTATCAGAAACCTCATGCAGGAGAGAAAGCATTTTTAAGTTCTGAATATTTTACTAAGAAATCACATCTTATTAGCCATCAGACCGTTCATACAGAGGAGAAAGCATTTTCATGTTCTGAATGTGGGAAATGTTTTACATTTAAATCAGCTCTTAATAATCATATGAAAATTCATACAAGAGACAAAACTGTTTCATGTTCTGAATGTGGGAAATGTTTTACCATGAAATTGAGTCTTATTAAGCATCAGAAAATTCATACAGGGGAGAAAGCATTTTCATGTTCTGAATGTGGGGCATGTTTTACTAAGAAATCACTACTTATTGCTCATCAGACAATTCATACAGGAGAGAAAGCATTTTCATGTTCTGAATGTGGGAAATGTTTTAGGCAGAAAGGAGGGCTTGATATGCATAAGAAAATTCATACAGGAGAAACATTTTCTTGTTCTGAATGTGAGAAACGGTTTACTGTGAAATCACATCTTATTAGGCATCAGAAAATTCATTCAGGAGAGAAAGCTTTTTCATGTTCTGAATGTGGGAAATGTTTTACCATGAAATCAACTCTTATTATGCATCAGAAAATTCATACAGGGGAGAAAGCATTTTCATGTTCTGAATGTGGGAAATGTTTTACTCAGAAATCAATTCTTATTAGTCATCAGACAATTCATACAGGAGAGAAAAGATTTTCATTTTCATGTTCTGAATGTGGGAAATGTTATACTGAGAAATCATATCTTATTAGGCACCAGAGAATGCATACAGGAGAGAAAGCAATTTCATGTTCTGAATGTGGGAAATGTTTTACTAAGAAATCACATCTTATTAATCATCAGACAATTCATACAGGAGAGAAAGCATTTTCATGTTCTGAATGTGGGAAATGTTTTAGGCAGAAAGGAGGGCTTGATATTCATAAGAGAATTCATACAGGAGAAACATTTTCTTGTTTTGAATGTGAGAAACGGTTTACTGTGAAATCACATCTTATTAGGCATCAGAAAATTCATACAGGGGAGAAATCATTTTCATGTTCTGAATGTGGGAAATGTTTTACCTTTAAATCAGCTCTTAATTCTCATATGAAAATTCATACAGGTGAGAAAGCATTTTCATGTTCTGAATGTGGGAAATGTTTTACCATTAAATCAGCTCTTAATTCTCATAGGAAAATTCATACAGGAGAGAAAGCATTTTCATGTTCTGAATGTGGGAAATGTTTTACCATTAAATCAGCTCTTAATTCTCATATGAAAATTCATACAGGAGAGAAAGCATTTTCATGTTCTGAATGTGGGAAATGTTTTACCTTTAAATCAAATCTTAATTCTCATATGAAAATTCATACAGGTGAGAAAGCATTTTCATGTTCTGAATGTGGGAAATGTTTTACCATTAAATCAGCTCTTAATTCTCATATGAAAATTCATACAGGAGAGAAAGCATTTTCATGTTCTGAATGTGGGAAATGTTTTAGGCAGAAAGGAAGGCTTGATATTCATAAGAAAATTCATACAGGAGAAACATTTTCTTGTTTTGAATGTGAGAAACGGTTTACTGTGAAATCACATCTTATTAGGCATCAGAAAATTCATACAGGGGAGAAATCATTTTCATGTTCTGAATGTGGGAAATGTTTTACCTTTAAATCAGCTCTTAATTCTCATATGAAAATTCATACAGGTGAGAAAGCATTTTCATGTTCTGAATGTGGGAAATGTTTTACCATTAAATCAGCTCTCAATTCTCATAGGAAAATTCATACAGGAGAGAAAGCATTTTCATGTTCTGAATGTGGGAAATGTTTTACCTTTAAATCAAATCTTAATTCTCATATGAAAATTCATACAGGAGAGAAAGCATTTTCATGTTCTGAATGTGGGAAATGTTTTAGGCAGAAAGGAGGGCTTGATATTCATAAGAAAATTCATACAGGAGAAACATTTTCTTGTTCTGAATGTGAGAAACGGTTTACTGTGAAATCAAATCTTATTAGGCATCAGAAAACTCATACAGGAGAAAAAGCTTTTTCATGTTCTGAATGTGGGAAATGTTTTACCATGAAATCAACTCTTATTATACATCAGAAAATTCATACAGGGGAGAAAGCATTTTCATGTTCTGAATGTGGGAAATGTTTTACTCAGAAATCAATTCTTATTAGTCATCAGACAATTCATACAGGAGAGAAAATATTTTCATTTTCATGTTCTGAATGTGGGAAATGTTATACTGAGAAATCATATCTTATTAAGCACCAGAGAATGCATACAGGAGAGAAAGCAATTTCATGTTCTGAATGTGGGAAATGTTTTACTAAGAAATCACATCTTATTAATCATCAGACAATTCATACAGGAGAGAAAGCATTTTCATGTTCTGAATGTGGGAAATGTTTTAGGCAGAAAGGAGGGCTTGATATTCATAAGAGAATTCATACAGGAGAAACATTTTCTTGTTTTGAATGTGAGAAACGGTTTACTGTGAAATCACATCTTATTAGGCATCAGAAAATTCATACAGGGGAGAAATCATTTTCATGTTCTGAATGTGGGAAATGTTTTACCTTTAAATCAGCTCTTAATTCTCATATGAAAATTCATACAGGTGAGAAAGCATTTTCATGTTCAAAATGTGGAAAATGCTTTACCATTAAATCAGCTCTTAATTCTCATATGAAAATTCATACAGGAGAGAAAGCATTTTCATGTTCTGAATGTGGGAAATGTTTTACCTTTAAATCAGCTCTTAATTCTCATATGAAAATTCATACAGGAGAGAAATCATTTTCATGTTCTGAATGTGGGAAATGTTTTACTAAGAAATCAGCTCTTAATTCTCATATGAAAACTCATACAGGAGAGAAAGCATTTTCCTGTTCTTAATGTGGGAAATGTTTTACTAAGAAATCACTTCTTATTGGTCATCAGACAATTCATACAGGAGAGAAAAGATTTTCATGTTCTGAATGTGGAAAATGTTATACTGATAAATCATATCTTATTAAGCACCAGAGAATGCATACAGGAGAGAAAGCAATTTCATGTTCTGAATGTGGGAAATGTTTTACTAAGAAATCACATCTTATTAATCATCAGACAATTCATACAGGAGAGAAGGCATTTTCATGTTCTGAATGTGGGAGATGTTTTAGACAGAAAGGAGGGCTTGATATTCATAAG
This sequence comes from Bombina bombina, assembly GCF_027579735.1. Lineage (NCBI taxonomy): Eukaryota > Metazoa > Chordata > Amphibia > Anura > Bombinatoridae > Bombina > Bombina bombina. The sequence continues at coordinate 801,539,405 of NC_069502.1, read as the reverse complement.
AAAATTCATACAGGAGAAAAATTTTCATGTTCTGAATGTGAGAAACGGTTTACTGTGAAATCACATCTTATTAGGCATCAGAAAATTAATACAGGGGAGAAAGCATTTTCATATTCTGAATGTGGGAAATGTTTTACACAGAAAGGAGGGCTTGATATTCATAAGAAAATTCATACAAGAGAGAAAACATTTTCATGTTCTGAATGTGAGAAATCTTTTGCCCGGAAAGGAAGTCTTGTTACTCATCAGAAAATTCATATTGGTGAAATCCGAACATAACCTCTTATGTGCAGAGGGCTTATGATGACTGTGTCAGATTCTAGGGAACCTTAATTTAGAGCTGTTTGAGGCCCTTCTGTATCTCAAGTGGTTATAAGGTGACCCTGGGGGAATTAAGTTTCCCTATATAGGTTTGAAAAGCCAAGTGATCACATGGCATAAAATATGTTTATATGAGTAGAGTTTCATCAGCTATATAAAAATACCAAAGGCTTTGTAGTCAGATGATCACTGAGGTGATAGTGCTGTAACATGGTGTATAAGTGTACAGGGAGTAGACACCTAACCAAAATATATAAGGCCTCCAGAAGGCCTTGTCTGGATTAGGATAGCTCACCCCCTCCCAACTGTATAACTGAAATATAACAAAAAATAAAAAAGTGTTAATTTTCATTCGCTAATTGCTGTAGATAAATACTGAATTATTCTGCATTTCTGCTTATTTTAGAAAGGATACTTAATAGAGTTATAGAGCCACAACATTTTTGACTACAGATCTAAGAAAAAAAACACTTGTTTATTAAGGTTATAATAAAAAGATTAAGGTTATAATAAAAAGTTATTTCACACCTTTTGTTGTGCATTTCTCACATTATGATATGTAAATAAAATAATGGTATCGTTTTAATCTTCTGGGTTTACTGAAAAAAAAACAAAGTTTAGTTTGTGTGGGTTTCTCAGTGAAACAATGACTTCCAGTAGTAAATGTGAGCAGCGTCTAAAAGCTCTGAAACAGCTAAGCACCGGAGTGTGAAATGGGCAGCTAAATGGTTAAATGTACATTAAATACTTTGAGATTGTAATATAAAATATTGAATTATGTGTAGTAAAACTACTTTGTAATATACTTTAATTATTTATTTTGTCACCTTCCCTAGCAATATGTTAATACATCTATTAGAATATCACCATAAATATTATCTCAGCGGTGTACTCCAATAAAATGTTATTATATCTCTACAGGTTACAATATTATTTATGACTATCTCAGCAGTAACCTCCAATAAAATGTTGATATGTCTCAAATTAAATTATTCCTTACTTCTGACCAGTTAAACTTTATATACCCATTGAAAATATTTATATAAAATTAGAGTATTGATTATGACCAATTATATATGTCTAGCTGTTACAATATTCTATAAAAAGCAAGCCATAAAAATATTTAATGAATCATCTGGTTCCTCCGTATTATGGACACAATATTTCTATAAATTATCCTTAACTTTAAATGAATCACTTATTAAATATCACACATGAATTATACTAGAACAGTTTATAACATTAATCCAATGCCAAAATATGGATTAATGATTTAACAACACTCGATTTACTAAAAATATCCCAATGTTATAATATGAATCTTAGCTCAAATTCAATAAGTCTAATGGAATTTCCAGGAAATGTGTATATTATCAACACAATAGCCAATTTATGTGCAGTTCTTAAGAGATTTTACAATAAATAAAACTGAATTTATAAATATGGAATACAAAACCTTTCCTAATAATAAAGTTACTTAGCAACAATATATTTAATATATGGAATACACTGGTCTATTTAACATAAACTTAAAATACAAAATACCTTTTTAAATCACCAGCTTCAATTAAGCTACAGCAACAAAGAATATCTTTGCTTTAAAATATTAAATTATAAAAATCGCCATACATTACCGAATACCTATATGAGATTTTAGCTTTTTCAATCAAAATCCTTTTCACTGTTGCCCTTTTTTGTTTGCTCTTCCGGTATAAAGAGTTTACCCATTAATAATTTTGTCTTATAAAAAACTAGGTATCTCCAAGGCAGCAAGTTAAGTGAGTAAGACAAGGTAAGCAGCAGCATCCACCAGCATTGACACCTTTTACTTCCTGTGCAAGAGTTTTTATCTGTGATAAAAACCCACCTCTTTTTATAATCATTCAGTGAAATGTTGGGTACGCCCTTAGTCGGAGCTTATCTCTCATTGGCCTTTGGAAATGCATATGCTAATTTTAAATCCCTTGTCAATTTTAAATACCCTTTAGTTGCAATTCTCGCATTTAACACCGGGGGGAGCAACAGGACTAGGAATGCAATTTAATTAGCAAAATACTTTAAAGGACAGAACAATATAGATTTTCATAAATGTATACTCAATATACTTATTATTTCCTAGTATTAACAAACTATCTGGTCAATATACATGTGACTATCTGGCTCAATTGAGCACGTGTATTTCAATACCAGACATGAGTATATTTAGAATATATATATAATGAGAGCAGGTGGGATTTGCACACACTTCCAATAGGTAATCAATTTTTTTGTGCAGATAATGTCCGGTGCAATACCTTACAGGACCACCCTTCAGGTCCAAAAGTAATAATATTATAGAAAATAAAGACTAATTTCTAAAAAGACAGCGCTTACTGTAACCCTTATATTTGACCTTAATTACAAATTCAAATTATTACAAATTATGTCAGTTAAATCGTATAACAATCACTCATAAATCCAAGTTATTAAAATCTTCTCATTATATTATGTTCAATACATTATATATTGCATACAAACACTGGTGTTACTTGCATATATATTGATTTGTTACTATGAGAGTTCACACCAAAATAGTAATTCGTTTCTTCTCTGATTTAAATAATATACACAATATATATTGCTCGGTATGACTATACTGATTCAATGTACCTTTATCCCTCAGGGAGTATGGTAGAAAGTATTCTCAGAAATCTTTTCGTTCCTTCATTAATTCCGGTCTCCTCCGTTGTGTTATGAGTGTGGCGCTGCTGCTCGATTCACTGACCACTAAGGAGTGTGTCAGACTACGGGATCACTACAAAGACAAAAAGAAGAGCGCAGCCATGACTCACGGTAAAAGTTTTAATGATTCCAACTTGCGCATACAAACATATTGCACTTACAAAAGCTCAGATAAAAACATGCGCCTCAAGATAATAAACAGTTCCAGATTCTCCTGCACTGGTTCTGCCGTGGTTGTTAAAAGCTCCTTGTAGTCTAGCTTTCTCCGGTGTACATAGTCCGTTACCGGTTGTATCACAGATAGGCTTTTTATTTCCCTTTGGTCACTGTCTTTTTGTAGTGGTGCTGTTTAGTGACTGCTGCCTTGTGCCTTCTACGCGTTTCGTCCGGCCTGTGCAAACTTTCTCAAGACTTGCAAACAAGGTATGAAGTTTTCGCGGGGGTCCATAGTTTAAATGCTGGTAGCTCCTCCCTGTTACTCTGACATGGGCCAATCAAATCTCTGACATTGTCACACCCACCTTTACCCGTATATATAACTGTGTGCAGGGAGAAAGATACATAGTAAAACAAAAACAAAACTTGTTACATTTTTATTAACCAGTGTTTGATCCATTTGCTGTATTTCTATCTTCTGCTTTAAATGCATCATAAATTAACATTTTAAGCGATCACAATTATACTAAAAACAAACAGACTGCTCACTAAATCTATACTGTTCACATCAGCTCAATTCATTAATATGTTCAGACTTAAAAATCAATTCATTAATATAATTTATACACTCATAGATTCATTCGTCAATATAATTTATGCATTCATAAAATTCCAACGTCTAAAACCAATTTATCATTATTTCATGTTTAATACATTTACACACAAAATGTACTCCCATTATTTAAATTTACTTATCTTATAACGGACATCCCATCATTTCAATTAATCCTATTGTATTGAATTTGAACTATTATTTCCCTATCCTCAATCTTTCTTTTAATGTGAATCCATTCCTTATATTACTTCTACCTTTGTTACATAAAGATCTTTTTACTCTTTTTTTCATTTTGTGGTTCAAACAACACATCAGAGCATAAAGGCCTGGAGGTCAAGATCGATATTTAATCCTTTGGGGGCCAAACTTTCTAGTTGTTGTATCCATTTTGTCTCCTTCTTCCTCAAAGTAATCAATCTCTGATGTGGGTTTGAAACTGAGGGCACTACTTCTAGAATACTTATCCGTAGGCTAGAGGGATCTTGCTTGTGATAGAATTTAAAATGTTCTGACACACTATGAGTTTTTAGCCCTATCTCGATGTTATTGATGTGTTCATAACATCTTCTCTTGATTTTTCGTTTGGTCCTTCCCACATAAATCCTCCCACATTTGCATGTAAGCCCATACACTACAAATGTCGACTGACAGGTGCCCCTTGAGTTAATGGGTATTGTTTTGGTGTGGTTCCAATTGTCTATGGATTCTCTATTCCAAATAATAGGGCACATGCAGCAGTTTTTCCTACCACATCTAAATGTCCCGGGTTTTTTGGAAACCCAATGTTCCAATGTTCCTGAATTGACACTTATCCCCATTTTTGGGCCCCTCAGTTTGGATGGTGCTAAAATATTCTTTAAGTTCTTATTTTTCTTATAGACTATATTCGGTTTGTCCTCTATTACCTCTCTCAGAAAGGGATCTGCCTTTAGTATCCCCCAATGTTTATGCAACACTTTTTTTTATAAAACCCGCCCCTTCGTTGTATGTTGTAATAAACCTGACCTTCTTGTCTGATAAGTCATGGTACTGCAATTGGTTAGGTTTGGGCCGTAGTAATTCCTCTATTGTACATTTCGCATTTATGTCCCTATCATACTCTTTCTCAAGGAATTTGTTTTCTAACACATCAGCTTCGTGATTATAATCTTCCAAATTCGTACAATTCCTACAAATTCTGCGGAACTGACCGTGTGGTATATTTCTTTTCCACATATTCATATGGCCACTCTTCGCATTTAGGAACCCATTACTATCCATGGGTTTCCTGTAATTCCTCACCTTCACTAATTTAGAAACATGATCAACAAAAAATTCTATGTCTAAGAATTAAATTTTTTCATTAAACATTTTGCTGGTAAAACTTAAATTATATTGATTATTGTTCATGTGTCTAATGAACTCCTGCACTCTTATATTGTCCCCTTGCCAAATGATAATTATGTCATCAATATACCTTAAATACTTAATTATCCTTCCTGAGAAAGGGTTATTTTCCCAAATCATAGAGTCTTCGAACTGTGACATATAAATATTTGCATATGACGGTGCCATTGGGGTACCCATGGCTGTCCCCTGGATTTGTTTGTAAAATATACCATTAAAGCTGAAGTAGTTGTTACACAATATAAACCTAACACTATCTTCCAAAAATTTTAAATGTTTTTTTTTACATTCCACTGTTCGCCTCTATACCTTTAAATGCCTCAATCCCCTTCTCATGAGGTATATTAGTGTACAATGCTGTTACATCGCACGTGATCCATCTATAATCTTCCTCCCATGTAGACCCTTCTAATAATACTATAACATCCGGCGTATCTTTAATACATGATTTGATGTTTTTGACCATTGGTTGCATATAATGATCTATATAGGTGGATAAATTACTGGAGATTGATTCTATGCCGGAAACTATGGGCCAACCAGGGGGGTTAATTGGATCCTTGTGGATCTTAGGGATATGATAAAAGATGGGTATTTTGGGGTGTGCATTATAGATATAGGCGAATTCATCATTATTCAAAATCCCCTCTTTTTTAGCTTCAATTAACATGTTGAATAAGTTTTTGTTATATTCTATAGATGGATCTTTCTTTAATTTCATATATGTACTCCTGTCTTGCAATAGTCAATTAGCTTCACTCAAATAATCCTCTCTCTTTTGGACTATAATCCCTCCACCCTTGTCCGCCTGTTTTATAACCACTTGGTGATTATTTTTCAACTTATTAAGGGATTCTCTTTCATCTTTCCGTAAATTATCTTTGAATTTAAATTTCTTCCTATGATTACCAGAGTCAAAATATTTATTTAACTCTTCTGTCAGGAGTGTGTTAAATACTGGAATATGCTCCCTTGAGCGTGGGTGGGGTTAAAAGAAGAGGGGCGTTTAAATTTACTGTGTACTATTTCAACCTCATCTTCATGTAGACTAAGATTCATTAAATTGTCTATACTTGCGTTTTGACTATTTAATTCTATTTCATCGGTATCTAGTTGTTTCAATGTTTTCAAAGCATCTATATAATCTTTACTCCATTTGTTGGACTCTACATCTTTCATTTATATTACTTTATAATGATTCACATTCTTCGCATAGTATCTCTTTAAATTAAGCTTCCGTACAAACTTTTGCAGATCGATGTACATTTCAAATTTATTAGGTAATTTTTTCAGGGCAAATTTTAATCCCTTATTGAGTAAAAGAATATCTGAATTAGTCAATTTTACATCTGAAAGGTTAATTATATTTTCCTTGGCTTTCTCTACCATTTGCTCTTTTCTCTCTGTTTCTTTGGCTCGTTGGCCACCTCTCTTTCCTTGTTTTGTTCCCAATCTTTTCCTTCCCTCGGTCTCTTCCTGTTCTCTCTGTTCATTAACATTGGTTCCTCCCATCCCCCTATCGGTTTCCATGGGGCCCGGGGTACTGATCCTTGGTCTAAAAAATGACTTTCATTCCTTTCACTGGACCTAGATTCATAATGTGTTCTGGGGCTATTGTTTGTCATAAAGGTGTTCTGCTGATTATAGTAATGGGATTTATTTTGTTGCCCATAAGATTCTATGTGCCTTTCTTCTTGGCAATACTGTTTAGATCTCTCTATCTTATGTGGGGGATTAGAGTTCCTTAATTTATGGTTACTGAATTGTGGGTTATTACTATACCCATATTGATGCTCTTTGGGTCTGGCCCCCCTATTATAACTCTGATTTAGGGGCATCATTTGATTGGTACCTTTGCCTCCTTGTTTACTTGTCTCCCCTTCATATCTATTCTCATAATGTTCACGTGTGTTTTCTCTTGCATTTTCTTGAATCCTACTCTCATTCTTTTGTTGGGAATGGTTCACATTGATATAACTACCTAATTTGTTATGATTTTTATTGATTCTCGGTTTATTGTAATTATACACCTTATCATTCTTATAGTCTTTTAAATCTCGTTTAAGTTTGGAGGTTTTAGATGCAATTAACACCTGTTCTGTTTTACAGATTCTTTGATTAATGTCATTTCTAATTGTAACCCATTTCTCTATAGTATCGAATGGTGTTAATTTTTTGTTGACCTCACATATCTTTTTCTAATTTAGATAATTTACTCTCCCTATATTTGATTAATATTTTAATCAATGTGATAGAACAATTATGTAATGCTGTCTCCCACTCAGAAGCGAATTCTACTTCATCCAGTTGAAATGCGGGAAATTTCTTTATCCGCAGTCCCCTTGGGATCACATTATGCATTACATAATTGTCTAGTAATATGAGGTCATGCCAATCCTTTGCATCTGTGTTTAACATTTTTTCTAATGATTTAAACAACTCATGTGGGTCCCCCTCACCTTCACTAGCAGTCAAAGATTCTAACAAATTAATTGCTCTATTGCATCTAGGGAACATAGTTGTAGTTGGCATATCAGGTACATCAGTATGTATCTCAATGGGGTTTTCGGTCATGCTGCCCTTTCTCAGGAAGGATAATTAAGTATTTAAGGTATATTGACAACATAATTATCATTTGGCAAGGGGACAATATAATAGCACAGGAGTTCATTAGACACATGAACAATAATCAATATAATTTAAGTTTTACCAGCAAAATGTCTAATGAAAAAATTGAATTCTTAGACGTAGAATTTTTTGTTGATCATGTGTCTAAATTAGTGAAGGTGAGGAATTACAGGAAACCCATGGATAGTAATGGGTTCCTGAACACGAAGAGTGGCCATATGAATATGTGGAAAAGAAATATACCACACGGTCAGTTCCGCAGAATTCGTAGGAATTGTACGAATTTGGAAGATTATAATCACGAAGCTGATGTGTTAGAAAACAAATTCATTGGACTTCCCGTGGGCGGGCCAAAGCAGCAGACGTGTTCTAACAGAGCTCCGCTGGTCGGACCGCAAATATCCCTAAAATTTAACAATTTTCTGCTGGGCCCCGCACGACAGACTTGCTGGACTAGTGACCACTGCACAGTGCCAGCCGTCTACTGAGGTGCGCGGAGCATATTCCATGAGCTCCGGCTTCTGGAGGCCATTGACTGTGGGAGGCATTCACATACCACCGACGCCATCTTGGATTTTACCCGGCCTCAGATACAGGTGTGGAGGGAGCAAAAGGGTGCAAAAGAGAACTGCCAAAAACTGCCTAATGCACTCCATATCGTGGGCAGCAGTAAGTAGCGCTCCTGAAAGTTGTGATCGGTGGCTTAGTGGGGAGAATCGGCAGTGGAAAGTGAAGTGGGGAAAGGACAAGGGACACGCAGCCAAGGAAAACACACCACAGATAAGTGACGGTTGTGCAGACAGCCTACCATTTTTCTCTCTGGGGACAATATTGTATCAGGACTGATTCAAGAGAGGTGAGCGGTGTGGGAGGTTATTAAACACTGCACAGGGAACGCTTTTTATTTCTTCATGGCCTTAACTAGCAGTCTATTCTAACTGCGTCACACTACCCCAGAGGGTGAAGATTGTTACTTGTATATCAGCAGGTGCCTGCATAGCCCATAATCACATTAAAGATCCTTTTGTATTTTCCCGCTTCCCACCAGTGGCAGTTATTTTCATCACCTCACTAGGTGCCAAACACACGGATGCAATAACAGACATATTTGTACTTGCCCTGACTCTGTTTATACTGCCGTCAGCTACATCAGGTCATAGCAAGGCAGGGCGCACCATTATATCAGCTGTATAGAAACTACACAACAGTAAAGGGGATCAGGCTGAACATCTCTACCCCTTAAGACCAAGGCATCCACTTGTGGTGCACCGTCAGAAGCTGGCATCTGCTTGAATATTTCAACATCACGCTTGACTGCCCTGCATACAGAAGATCCCACACCCCACTCTAATGAAAGTGGACAAATACTTTCATAAACTCTCTCCCTCCACTAAACCTGACATGTCTCATAGATCAAAGACCAGTGAAAAGAGACTGAAACACTTAGACACACAGGCAGAGGGCTCAGCTTTACCAGAACAAGCAGGGGCCTCAGACCCAGCCTCACATTCTGCTCTCCTGCAAGAATTAAAATCCTTCTTTATCCCAAAGATGGACTCTCTGCAAGCAGGGGTTGACACGCTAACAAGCGAGATACGCCAATTTTCTTCACGGTTAACTTCAGCTGAAACCCGTATCTCTGATGTGGAAGATAGACAATTTGCCACAGATACCACAGTCAAGCAATTAGTAAAGAAAACCCAAGTGCTCCAGGATCGCATAGATGATCTGGAGAACAGAAGTCGCCGCAACAATTTACGTATCGTCCTGGAATCCATTAGGGGCAAAGATCTGCTCGAATTTACAGCACTGAAGCTCCCCAGGCTGCTGGGTATACATGCTGACATCCTACCTATTGATGTGGAGCGAGCACACCGAGTGGGCCCGGAAAGAGCAGGGGATCAGACGGGAGCCAAACCTAGACAGGTTATATTCAAGTGCCTAAATTTCCAAGAAAAATTAAAGATCCTAAGAGCCTACCGCTCGCATAAAGAGCTGATATACGAGGGCTCAAAGCTGCTCCTCTTTCAGGACTTCTCACTGGAGGTATCTAGACAGAGGAAGGAATTTGCCCCGCTCTGCTCCCAATTACATGAGCAGGGACGTCAAGTAGCATTGCTTTTTCCGGCGAAACTTCGTCTACAAACACCATATGGCGTAAAATTCTTCCACTCTCCACAAGTGGTGAGAAGCTATCTGGCAACAGAAAACCAGCACCCTCCAACCTGAAGATAGCAAGCTCCAATTAGGAAGATGCTTCCTCTGTTGTTTTCTCCTTCTTGCCTTGTTTTTAGGCCTCAAAAAATAAAGGATGGCTGGGTCTCTTTGTTGCTTGGCCTTTTCCTGGAATGGAAGAGACTTATGCCCCAAGGGGTCGATGGACTTCAAAGAGAGGCGGGACAATGCCTCTAGGGTAATGTTGAATAGTGATATATATTATAAGTTTTATTTGTTCTATTTGTTCTTTTTGTTGTTGTTCTGTTGTTTATCTTTAACATGTTCTAAATTCTCAATGTGTTATAACAATGGGTTAATACTGCTGACACTTTATCTGCGGGGTGAGGGATTGCAATGTGTTATGCTTCATGCTGGTTATGACAACGTTAAATCTTACGATATGGGTCATCATGCATACACCTGCCCGAGTTCTCTGATAAAATATGCTGACAGCTACTGTGAGGCACAGGTAGATGAAGACTTAAATACCCAGCCTGGGAGGGATAGAGATCAGAGGTGCTATAGTCTAGACGGGACTTCCAGTTGTCTTAGAGATAACAGAGATTTCTCAGAATATAATATATGGCTTCCCACTCGCAGTGTTTACTTAGCCTCACTCCGCCTTAGCCTGGTAAGAGCCCCACCCCCTCCAGAGAGAAATGCCCTTCTTACCTGCACTCCTATAACTGTTAGCCCCAGGGAGGTCACCCACACACATGTATACTACATAAGCAAGTTACATACCGCTGGGATGTCTTGTCAGCCTACTATCCGGGGTGCCTCTTCTATGTCCAACTCAGGGAGTCACACACGCTCAAATCCCCCAACAATATCTACCTCTCCCAGGGATAGGGGCTTAGAGCAGTTGTGTCTGGTTAGGGTGAGAGATTGTATACTTATAGTCCCGGCTCTGTCTTAGCACGTAATAAGGGCAGGGCTTAATTGTGTATATGCTAAGAGAAGTCTATGTCTATCAAATGTAAGTGTCATTGTTGAAGGTCCAGAATGCTGTATACTTTATGTTCTTCTTGTTTTCTTTTCCTTTTTTTATGTCAAGGTACCACTGGGCTCCCTCTCACCCACCCGATGTCCCCCCTCTCCTCCCTTTCCCCCTCTCCCCCCCTTTTTTTTTCCCACCATCTATGCCTCCTCTGTAGTTGGGAATGTCGCTTAAGATAGTGACCTGGAACGTGGGTGGCATCCACTCACCCATAAAGCGCAAATCAATTCTCACCCACCTTAGGAAACTGGGAACAGACATAGCCTTGCTACAGGAGACACACTTGACAGACTCAGAACACCAGAAACTACAAAGGGACTGGGTGGGACAAGTGGTCTTCTTATCTTTCACTAGTGCCAGCCGGGGTTTAGCTATTGTATTTGGGAAAAAGGTGACCCCGACAGTAGATAACACCTACCTGGACAGGGACGGACGGTTTATGATAGTGCAGGCAACGGTAAATTCTGTGAAATATGTATTCTGCAACCTGTACGCCCCCAACCACAGAACAACAGGCTTTTGGTCAGATCTGATTCGACACTTAGCTCCACATATGGGATCGTACCTAATAATTGGCGGAGATTTTAATATCTCGCCCACACATGTTTTGGATAGGCTCTGGTTAGCACCTCACTCCGTCAGGGACCCAAAAATAAACTATAAGGCCAGATATGAAACAAAAATCTTTAGTATGTTAGAAGCAGATTTGGGGGTCTGTGATATCTGGAGACTATTGAACCCAGAAGGAAAAGAATACACCTGTTTATCCAAGGCCAAGCATACCCTGTCCAGAATTGACTTATTTATGGTTGCTGGAGAATTAACCACGCAGGTACATCATTATAAGATACACAACGTCCTAATCTCAGACCATGCACCAGTAGAAATGACCCTTGGATCCCAGAGAACACGCTCCAATAGGAACACTCTTAGATTTCCAACTTACTTGACCACCTCGGAGGCATTTACAAAATTTTTACAACATACATGGACAGACTTTCTCACTGACAACGCAGCTCATGTAGACGACACCCAACTTCTATGGGAAACGGCGAAAACAGTGTTTGCCGGTTCCATTATTTCATACGTCTCTAAATTAAAACATAAGACACAATATAAATCTAAGAACCTACAAAAGCAGCTGGGACAAACTTACCAAGCCTATTTACAAGCGAAAACAAAAACGACCTATGAGACTTACCTAGCGGCAAAGGCAGAGCTTAAGGCATTTATGAATCAACAAACTACTTCAGGGCTGTTAAAGACGGCAGGTAAATTCTACAGATTTGGTGGAAGGGCAGGCAGGATGCTAGCCACTCTATCAAAACCCCAGACAGCAAGGGCTAACATAACAGCAATCAGGGCGCAGGGCCTAACGCACACAAAGCCAGTTGCAATAGCACAGTGCTTTGCACAATACTATGCAAAACTCTATACCCAGCAGGACGTGGCCCCGAATGGGGTCCAGACACAATTTTGGCAATCATTGCAACCCCCCCCCCAGTTGACACAGACTCAAATTGACAGTCTAAATGGCCCGGTGACTGTCGAGGAACTTACCTTCACCCTGGGGTCCTTGCCAGTGGGTAAAGCACCAGGGCCAGATGGCCTTCCGGCTGAATTTTATTAGTCTCTGCAGCCCCAGATCCCACCTACACTGACCAGACTATATAATGCCTTCCTTCAAACAGAGACCTCCCCCTCTAACAATTTTACTTCAGCACAAATTACGCTGATCCCCAAGCCAGGTAAAGACTGCTCAAGACCAGAGTCCTACAGACCAATTTCTCTGTTGAACACAGATTACAAGCTGTTTATGAAGATCTTAGCCAATAGACTGAAGGTGATCCTTCCGGACTTGGTACACCCGGACCAAACCGGCTTTGTTTTCAAACGTTCGTCAGTGGTGAATCTCCGCAGGGTCATGCAGGTAATAGAGCAGTACTGGGCAAGGGGACATGAAAGGGGGAGGGACACTCCGGAGGCCTTCCTGCTATCCCTGGATGCAGAGAAGGCCTTCGACCGGGTGGAGTGGCCTCATTTGTTGGACACCATGCAGAGGTTCGGTTTCAGGGGCCCATTCCTAGAGGTTATAGGCAAAATGTACCATCACCCAGTGGCACGGGTCTTTGTCAATGGACTGTTTTCTCCTGATTTCCAGTTGCAGCGGGGCACCAGGCAGGGCTGCCCCTTATCGCCGCTGCTATTTAACTTAGCACTGGAACCCCTTGCGCTGAAACTGCGGCAGCTCTTCCCTGGGATTACGGTAAAGGGGGTCCCCCTGCATTTAGCGTTGTACGCTGATGACATGTTACTGTTTGTAGATACTCCCTCTGTCCATATACCGCGTATATTGCGCATGATCGCGGACTTCGGCACCTTCTCGGGATATCAGATAAACACCTCAAAATCTGAAGTACTGTGGCTGCATAGGCACCAAAACTCTACACAAGACTACCCATTTGTAGAGGCCCCAGAGGGCCTTACCTACCTGGGCATCAAAATTCATAGAGACCCAGCTAAGATGTATGATCTCAACATATCACATAAATGCTCAGAGTTAGCCTCTCAACTGACAAATTGGGCCAATCTCCCTTTGGGCTTATCGGGTCGTATTAGTCTGATCAAAATGACAATACTACCCAAAATCCTATACCCATTACTTATGCTACCATTTCTAATGTCAAAAAAGAATCTACGGGTGCTCTCATGTGCCATATCACGTTTCATTTGGAGGGGAGGTAAACCCCTGATAGCGGCGGATAAGTTACATCTTCCATACTTGGAGGGAGGATTGGGTCTGCCAAACCTCAAACTATATAATTGGGCGGCTCTGGCCAGGTTGGTCACCGACTGGCAACTAAATACGAAGCATTTTAGTGATGCGATACATGAAGAAGCAGTTGTGGCCCCCCTGGCACCGGCCTACCTCCCCTATGCGAAATTTTCGACTCTACCACCACTAGTTTCTAACAGTGTGTTATACCGTGACCCACTGAAAGCGTGGCACTTGATTCACAAATTCTTGAAAGTAGACAGTCCCCCCCCGAGATATATACCCATTCGTGGGAATGCAGATTTCCCAGCAGGAAATGAGCATGAGCCATTCCGCATATGGGAAGCCCTCGGTATTAGAATGGTGGGAGACGTCTTGGACCCATTGCTTCATACAATACACTCCTTCCAGGAGCTAAAAACGAAGTATCTTATCCCGAACCAACACTTTTACGCGTACCTTCAACTGCGACACTATATAATGTCCCTGCAGTCGTCTAATGACGGCTTCTGGGACAAATCGCCCTTTGCCATTGCTCAGACACTGTTTCTAGTGGGACGGTTCTCCTTGTCGTACTTTTATGCACAACTAATAAAGCAGACTGAGACTCTAATACAAACTAACATGCTGATGAAGCTGGCTGCGGATATTCCCATCCTGGTATCAATACAAGACTTGAAAGACAGTCTAGACAGCACGAAACAAGCTACACTCGCAGTCACTCACAGGGAGGCCCAGTTTCGACTATTACACAAAGATTACATTACACCCAATAGACTAGCAAAATGGAGTAACCTACATCCCAACCAGTGTATTAAGTGTAGTAGTACAGCCCCCTCTTTTCTACACTATTTCTACGCTTGTCCGATTATTAGGCGCTTCTGGGGTCATTTCCAACACTGGGTAAAAATCACACTTGATATTGAAATAGAGTTCACTACAGCCGAGATATATCTATTTAAATGGGGAGACACACACAAACGGCATCAGCGGTTACTCACGATGTGCACTATACTAGCATGACACTGTATTCTAACAAGATGGATCTCTAAACATCCACCAACAATAGTACAATTTAAACAGTTACTGATAAAACAACTGTACATAGAACAATATGATGTAAGGCTAGATTTGACCCGAAGACTGCAACCTTTCTGGAGGAAGTGGTCCCCTCTTATTAATACTTTCAACATGGACTTAAAAAGCCAGATCATTAGACCATTCCTACAGTCTGAGGTAATGCCTCAGCTTAACTATAGCAGGACTGAAAAATCTTTAGAGAATCAAGGGGAAATTCATAATGGTATCCGATACCCAACGGAGGAAATGCTTTTCTAGGTAACAGGGCCCAATCCCATTTTACTTAATTTTATTTCATTTTATGTTTCATTTGCTATTATTTTATAGCAATCTCTGTACTACTCCTTCCCCCCCCCTTTTTTTTTTTTTTTTTTTTTCTTCTACCCTTTCCTCTCCCCTTCACAACCCTCGGACTTCCCTACTTTTACTTTCAACATGTTGTTATAATGTTAATATGTTATGTTTATGGTTATACAGTTGTATTTAAAAATGGAGACGGATGTGGCATGCAAAACTTGATGGACAGACTTTGCTAAATTATCAAGCCGCAGGACACAGCATTACAACTTATGCTCCACCCATCCTTTGTATGGACTAACTTGGACAATCCGCATTAACATATCATGTACAGTGAGGAGTAGAGTATGGTGGAAAATATTCTTGCATTTTGTATACCACATGCTGTAATATTTGATTCTGTGTTGTGTCATATCTGTCTCTTACAATAAAAAGAATTTAAAAAAAAAGAAAACAAATTCATTGAGAAAGAGTATGATAGGGAAATCATTAGGTCAGCTAGGGACATAAATGCGAAATGTACAATAGAGGAATTACTACGGCCCAAACCTAACCAATTGCATAACCATGACTTATCAGACAAGAAGAAGAATTTAAGCGCAAATACTGGCTCTGAAAGCAGGGTAGTACACAAATACAATATACGGGTGACCTAAAAAGGTCTACCTTAGCAGAAATATAATCGTTATAAAAGTTAATAAATGGTAATAGCCTAATATATATCTTAGAAAATATATTTAATAGTGTAAAATTACAATACAATCAAGATTATAAAATCAGTGTTAATAAAATCAGTACATATATACTAAAAAGTAATTAATGGGGCCCTTTAAATTAGTTTAAAAAAACATACAGAAAGGGGAAAGATTAACCACAAATCTATATATATATATATACTGTGATTGAGGATAGAATATCAGACAAGAAGGTCAGGTTTATTACAACATACAACAAAGGGGCGGGTTTTATAAAAAAAAGTGTTGCGTAAACATTGGGGGATACTAAAGGCAGATCCCTTTCTGAGAGAGGTAATAGAGGACAAACCGAATATAGTCTATAAGAAAAATAAGAACTTAAAGAATATTTTAGCACCATCCAAACTGAGGGGCTCAGAAATGGGGATAAGTGTCAATTCAGGAATGTTGGAACATTGGGTTTCCAAAAAACCCGTGACATTTAGATGTGGTAGGAAATACTGCTGCATGTGCCCTATTATTTGGAATAGAGAATCCATAGACAATTGGAATCACACCAAAACAATACCCATTAACTCAAGGGGCACCTGTCAGTCGACATTTGTAGTGTATGGGCTTACATGCAAATGTGGGAGGATTTATGTGGGAAGGACCAAACGAAAAATCAAGAGAAGATGTTATGAACACATCAATAACATCGAGATAGGGCTAAAAACACATAGTGTGTCAGAACATTTTAAATTCTATCACAAGCAAGATCCCTCTAGCCTACGGATAAGTATTCTAGAAGTAGTGCCCTCAGGTTCAAACCCACATCAGAGATTGATTACTTTGAAGAAGAAGGAGACAAAATGGATACAACAACTAGAAAGTTTGGCCCCCAAAGGGTTAAATATCGATCTTGACCTCCAGGCCTTTATGCTCTGATGTGTTGTTTGAACCACGAAATTAAAACAGAGTAAAAAGATCTTCATGTAACAAAGGTAGAAGTAATATAAGGAATGGATTCACATTAAAAGAAAGATTGAGGATAGGGAAATAATAGTTAAAATTCAATACAATAGGATTAATTGAAATGATGGGATGTCCGTTATAAGATAAGTAAATTTAAATAATGGGAGTATATTTTGTGTGTAAATGTATTAAACATGAAATAATGACAAATTGGTTTTAGACGTTGGAATTTTATGAATGCATAAATTATATTGACGAATGAATCTATGAGTGTATAAATTATATTAATGAATTGATGATTTTTAAGTCTGAACATATTAATGAATTGAGCTGATGTGAACAGTATAGATTTAGTGAGCAGTCTGTTTGTTTTTAGTATAATTGTGATCACTTAAAATGTTAATTTATGATGCATTTAAAGCAGAAGATAGAAATACAGCAAATGGATCAAACACTGGTTAATACAAATGTAACAAGTTTTGTTTTTGTTTTACTATGTATCTTTCTCCCTGTACACAGTTATATATACGGGTAAAGGTGGGTGTGACAATGTCAGAGATTTGATTGGCCCATGTCAGAGTAACAGGGAGGAACTACCAGCATTTAAACTATGGACTCCCGCGAAAACTTCATACCTTGTTTGCAAGTCTTGAGAAAGTTCGCACAGGCCGGACGAAACGCGTAGAAGGCACAAGGCAGCAGTCACTAAACAGCACCACTACAAAAAGACAGTGACCAAAGGGAAATAAAAAGCCTATCTGTGATACGACTGGTAACGGACTATGTACACCGGAGAAAGCTAGACTACAAGGTGCTTTTAACAACCACGGCAGAACCAGTGCAGGAGAATCCGGAACTGTTTATTATCTTGAGGCGCCTGTTTTTATCTGAGCTTTTGTAAGTGCAATATGTTTGTATGCGCAAGTTGGAATCATTAAACTTTTACCGTGAGTCATGGCTGCGCTCTCTCTTCTTTTTGTCTTTGTATAGAAAATAAAGGTAGCACACGTTTTCAAAAGGCTGAACCTTTTATTAGCGCAACGTTTCGGGGCTCCTGCCCCTTTCTCAAGCTGATATATATTTCCTACTATTTTATTTCATAATATCGTCTGTAAGTAGCAGTCTGATATGATAAATCATATAGCCATATTAATAAGTAATTATATTCTTAATTATTTGCTCTTCATGGAATCATAGCATTTAATATACTGGTATTACATTGCATTTTAGAGCATATCTCTATATTGCATACATACCTGCAATAGAATTCTGTAATAATTAAATTATGATAGATATATAGGAGCATTATAATTATTGATCACTCAATACAGATATTTCACTTCACCATTTCACGTCTCAACAATGTTTAAAATATGGACCCACATTCATGATTATATTAATAGGATAACTTATTGAAGATGTTTTTATTTCAAAACCCCATTTTCACCAGATTCTGAAAAACAAAGAAACAAATGTTGTTTTATTCTGAAAGTTTGCAAAACATTTTAAATTCACCAATGCAGCTATTTATTTAATATAGCAGACATTCATCTAATATAGTATTAGGCCTAAGACAATTTTCTAGATTCACATATATTGGTACATTCACCAAATCCTAAGTATATTTTGCATATATCTGCCAATTATGGATATAAGTTAAACTTAAAATTGTAATTCTTGTGCTTTCCAAATACACAGGTTTTAAAAGACTTTTTTGCTTTCTCCTGCTATTTTCCATGGAGACGTAATTCTGAGCTTCCTGTATTTGAACTCAGCATAGGGTAATTAACACTTTGATGATAATGGCCTTAATCCCTGAGAATTTTTGTATATTCAAATATCAATTCAGACTGAATTTCTGTTGTCTACAGGGACATCCTTAATTAGGTAAGTATCAGAGCAATTATTTTAATTGAGTTATTTAGAAATACTTCAAAGTGCAGTCTGTATATTGAGTGCAGGGAGCGTTGTCTGCTTTGAACTCTGATGTTTAATCAGCAAAGGGGGGTGGTTTCACCCAATTTCTGACATCAGACTTGCAATACAAATGAATGTATCTAGCAATGGTCAGAGCATGTCCAAGTTTAATATTTAATATATACAATTATTATTTTATCTTATCATATATATGTGTATATATATATTATATTATTTAATGTCACACAGCAATACCCTGACATAAATCCACCTTTCAATTTTAAAATATGTGGGACACATGTTTTGGAATTGACTGAAATTCAGTGGTAATTGGCGAGTGTACTTTCAGTATGCATTATAGACAGTCTTACCAGAAGAGAGTCTGTAATTTTTGAATCCTCTTATTAATGCTCTTTAGCTAGACATCTTACTCACCTTTAAACTACAACACATCCTTAGTGTGCTTAGGGAAATTACTTCTCCCTCTATGAGTTGGAGTTGGGACCTAGGATGGCATGCTCGCAGCTGATTAATATGGATTAATTTATCCATTAAAAGTATCATTTTTAGGGATCCTAATTTTATAGGCAACTGGAGATATTTTGTCAGTAATGACAAAATAAAAACCTTCCATGATAGAATAAATTTCTTTTCCTTAACTTGATCTCTCCCAAAGTTATAAAGATAAACTTTATCATTGATTTCATATACCTTTTTGGAAGTTTTGAAATCATAATAAGTTTTAGCAGCAGTTGCGGCCTTCTCAATGTTACTTTGAGCAAATGCAAAAGCATATTGCAGATTATTTCTTACATTTTCCACATACTAATGTGTAGTAGCAGCATTAATTAAGTTCTGGTCTGATGTACGGTACAGTAAATGTTGAGGTAACACCATTCTTCTACCAGTCATCAATTCAAAAGGTGACATCTTAGTAGCACTACTTAGTATTGCTCTTAATGCCATTAGGACTAGAGGTAATTTTACATCCCAGTTCTTACCTGTTCACTCACAATCTTTTTAAGTATTTTCACAATGGACTGGTTGTAACACTCTACACCACCACTAGAGGCAGATCTATATGCTATATGGAACATTCTTTTAACCCCTAGTATTTTCCACATTTTTGTCATCACTTCACTAGTTAAGTGGGTCCACCGATCGGTTGTTTTCAGGATTTTCTATATGTTTATAGAAACTACCTATAATGGGGTCTTCTTTTTGACTAGTGATCAGGTCCTCACTAGGAGAATCCTGACTCCATTGTACCAGGTTAGTCTCATTCTGTTGTTTTGCCTTGTTTCTGGTAATGGCTTCTACACGAATAGCACTCATTATTGATGAGCTCTCCAGTTATGGCTCCTTGTTTGGCTAATGAATCTGCAAGATCATTGCCTTCTTTATCAGGACCTTGAATCCTGGAATGATCCTTGGTCTTTTTCCAGTGTATGGTTAACCCATTGGAAACCACTAATTTATCAGTCTTGCAGAACAACTTGACATGTTTAACTGGTTTGTTTTCTGCATGCCTTTTCTTTTCCAGGTTGGCAGGTATTCAACAAAACTGTCACGCACATAATTTGAGTCAGTAATGTTTAGAGATTCATGAATACCTTGTTCAATAGCCATTTCAATGGTTTTTAAAATAGCAGTTCTGCTACTTGACTGCATCTTGGTCCAATGTTGAATCCTACAGAAATATTTGGGAATTCGTTTGCCCAAGCTATACCAATGCCAGTGACTAATCTGCGCTCATTATCAATAGTGGCATGGTAAGAACAACCATCAACATATACCCAAGGTAATGTTTGACAATGGTCCTCATTGTATATTTTATAGGGGAAAAGCAATTGTTCCTCCAGGAAATCATATTGTATTAAAACTTCCCCATGAACTTTAGCAGTACTGTCATGGAGCTTAGCAAGCCCCTGTACGACTGGATTATTTTTGTTTTGCTTATTGCAAATTTCTAAAGGCCAGCCTTGTAAGGAAAGAGTCCAAGCTGTTATGCGGCTATTGGACAGGTTCCCATCTTTTATTTTCTCACTTTGCAAATATAGCAAAGGCTGGTGGGCCGTTTCTACAAAAATTTTCTCGCTCTGTATGTAGCTTCAGACATTTTGAAGAGCCCATACAGTAGATAAGAGGGCTTTTTCGCAAACATTACATTTTATTTCTACAGGGGATAAAGTTTTGCTTGCATATTTTGGTATAGAACAGCACTGATGCTTACATCTGTGTAACCTGTTTCTAGGTAGAAAGGTTTACCACCTTCAGGGTAAGCTAAGCAAGGTGCTTGAGTGAGCTTCTTCTTCAGCTCTCTTATGGCTGTCTCTTGAGCCTCACTCCAGTGCCATACTACATCCTTCTTTAGAAGATGTAGCAGTGGTTTAGCCAATTCTGCATAATTATCACTACATTTGTAAGAATAATTTGCCATACCCAGGAATGATCTTAATTCCTTTAAGTTAGTTAGGTTCTTAGAATTTATTATGCCTCCAACATTTTTCTTTTGAGGATTTAACCCTTCAGAAGTAACCTCATGTCCCAAGAAGTTGACACGAGTTCGGAACCATTAAACCTTTTCTAAGGATAATTTGACACCTGCATTTTAAAGTTGGCTGAGGACATGTTCAAGCTCTGTGATGTGTTTTTCAAAGTCTGTGCTTTTGATTAATACATCATCAACATAGGATAATGTCCCCCTTTCCAGTGCATCAGGCATAGCCTTATGCATGAGTACAGAAAATTCATGTCCTGAATTTATGTATCCAACCGGAAGCCGGGTAAATTCATATTGAACTTTCTGGATTGAAAACGCAAGCTTATACTGGTCTTCCTCGTGTACCTTTATGGTCCAATATCCCTGCACACAATCAATGGCAGAGAATATCTTGGACCCCTGCATCTGCGCTAGGCACTGGTCAAAATATTGCACAGGCCAGCAAGACATGTATACTCATTTGTTTAGCTGTCTTAAGTCAGCACACAAATGCCATTGTCCATTTTGCTTAAGAATACCTAGAATAGGATTATTATAAGAGCTGTGCACCTGTCTGATGATACCCTTTTCCTCCAAGTTTCTTATGATTTCTGCAAGTGAATCATATGAGGCCAAAGAAAGCCTGTATTGTTTAATAAATACAGGTGGTGCATTGGGATCAGTTTGGATTCTTGCAATGTGTAAGTCTGTAGTCCCACAGTCATATGAATCCCTAGAAAAATATCCTTGTACTCCATCAGGAGTTCTCGTACCAGTTGGCATTCATCATCACTGGAACAGCCATTAGCTAAGGAGATTTGCTCTATGACTATTTGCTGAAATCCTGGAAAGATTCATATTCTTTTCTCATAGCCTAGAGGTGAGGTCTCCTTGATTATAATTTACATTACCCCCATGAGTCTGTGTATTGGGGTATTTTTGTTCTCTGATCGGGAGAACATCCTTAATTTTACAGATGCCTTCCTCTGAGCTGAAAGGGTAAATAGATAAATTTTAAATAATCCTTCTGGCATTGATGCAAAGGATAGTTCTATTAACTGTTCTTCAGTTAAGTACCTTTCATGAATTAGCCCGATTACATTATTCTGGTATCCGAAAGTATAATAACTGGATTCCAGAGCATATCCTATGGTAGTTCCCTTGGATAAGGTGATCTGCTGTGGGGTCATGGTATGCACAATAACATGTATTAGAATAGTTCCAATATTTACCATAGGAGTGTGGGTCATTGTTACACTCGTATTTTGCATTCTCTGGGAGATGAAAATTAGCACTTTAGAAGTTTTTAACTACTGACCCCTTTTTACCTGTAAGAGAAATTTATCAGCCCCAGCAGGGATTACAATATCATTAAACACCAGCATATTCACAGCATATGGCATTTGCTGGTTTGATTTCAGGGCTGCATTTTCATCCTGAAATAGTTCAGGGTCCCCTCTCAACCTGATCCGGAGGCAAAAGTTAATCAAATCTATCTGTATGGCATATCTATGTAAGGCAAAAAAAAAAAAAACAGGTTTTTCACTGATTTATTACCTATGGAGATAGATAATAAACATATATCTGTAATGCTATAGCTTTCAGAGTTATCATCTAGGTCATGGACTCAGTGATCTTGAGGAGAAAGATATTTAATTATTTTAGGTTCAGCTACCTGCACCAATAAGTCTTCGCTTATATAGCTAGCTTCTTGTTTTAAGTTTAATTTAGCATACTTGTTTTTTCCCAGGTCATGCACTTGCATAGGGATAAATAAATCCTCCTTAATTTTCTCAATTTCTGCAAGGAATTGAGAGTGATCTCCCCTTTAAGGAATTTAGGATCTTCTTTGCGTAGAGATATAGTTAATACATCGCCATCTAGGGAAATATTGGCTATTTTCCCAGGCGAAAATGTAATGGTATGACCATTAGAGCCACTTAGGGGAGTCTGATCATCTATTTGTAGGACAGTTATTTCAGGTACAGATCTATTCCTGAAATGAATTTATACAGCATCTGGCTTCTCTTCCACCACGTGACAGTTATGTCTGGTGTGAGGTATGCTGGACAGTTCATAATTAATAGGTCTTTTAACTTGTGACCAAATAATATTATTTATGCAATCATTTACGGTACTTAAACGCTTAAGAAGGTTAATACCGAGGCGGGACTAGAAAATGGACCAAGGATTGGACAAAACCATTAACACCGACCCCATCTACTCCCCACACACAGAGCTAGTTGGGTGCTGTATCTCTGCAATGAGCTAACTGCTCATCCTAGAGTGAAGGATATTTTCACCGGCCCTTGCCTCTGGAATTCAAAGAGCTATCTGTGCCATTCCATCGGTGCCATATTGCCAGAGTAAGAAGGCCTGGCATATAATGACGGAAAGAAGTGAGACTCAGTGCCACACTGAAACAACCCATCTCGGGACTGTGAGTATGAGAGGCTCAAACGGCTGGGTATAGTTTTGGTCACGGCAGTAACGAAGCACCATTTTAGGCCCAGTATAAATATTATAGACTGAGCTTAAGGGAGAACAGTATACTTAACCCTACATCTCATAAACATTGAGGCGCATTCTTGATTTCTCTGCGCTCTTTTTGCCTGTTCCTCTTTCACCCATCTCTTCAGTGGTGACAGTTTACAAATAACATATTTATATCGCTATTGCGATAAGGACTGATACCGCTCTAATTCTGTCAAGTTTGCAGTAAAACTGTCATAAACAGAGGGCCTGGAGGGAGAGAGTGGGGACAGAGGGAGAGGAGATATCTGTACTCTGACCTATTTAATTTGGTAAAAGGTGGATAAGATAATCTCGGCTTGTGGTTGAAAAGCTGTTCACAAGCGGCTTATAAATGTTCCTGTCGCTAAAGAAGATATTTGAAACCTCATAGCTGGTATAGCTAAACTTTTTCTCGCACTACAAGTATAGATTGAATCTATAAACTTTAATCTTTTGTGTGTTTTCCTCATATGGCTAAGCGGTCTTGCAATACCTACTCAAAGCCAAAACAGTTAGTATAGCTACATTTTTCATACTCCAATGAACAATTGAGAATATAAACTTTTTGTTTTTCCTGAGTCTTTCATTCCCAAAAGAACAGACCTCCTCTAATCACTCAAGGCCTTCACAGCTGGTATATCTGAAATATTTTACACTCCAAGAAGCAATCGGGTGTATGAACTTTTAATCTACTTGTGTCTCTCATCAAAGATAATAAAAACACAAAATCATTGCAGCAAAATATTATTTATTACCATAATAGACTATTTTGATTCCTCCACTCATGAAAGTGGATAAATATTTTCAAAAGATCAAACTTCCTCAAAATCAGCATGAGTTACAAAAATAAAGCTAACGACAAGAAGTCAAGGCGTCAAATTGAAGTTTTTGCAGAGATCTCTCTGCACTCTGAGGAAACTACAAATCAAAGTGGGGATCAAAGTCAACTTATGAAAGACTTAAATATTTTTTATGCCCAAAATGGAGACCCTGCAGGCTGGTTTAGATACTCTGATGAGTGAGGTCAGACAATATTCAAATCACCTTTATACTGCGGAAAACAGAATCTCAGAGGTGGAGAAAAGGCAGACAGAAGCTGGTAACTCATTACAACAATTGTTATGCCATAACAAGATCCTACAGGAGCAGGTGGAGGATCTTGAAAACCGCAGCAGTCATTATAACCTAAGTATAGTGGGTCTTCCCGAAAAGGTTAAAGGTAAAGATCTTCTGGCATTTACTGCCTTGATATTCCCGAAACTTTTGGGTATTCCCCCAAGACATCTTGCCTATAGATGTAGAGAGGGCGCACAGAGTGGGCGCTGAACGCAATTTGGAAAACAGTAATGCAAAACTGAGACAAGTCATCTTCAAGTGCCTTAACTTCCAAGAGAAGCTGAGGATTCTCAGAGCCTACAGGTTGCAGAAAGAAGTGATCTATGAAGGCAGTAGACTCCTGTTATTCCAGGCACTATTATTTCCTGCAAAACTTCGTCTACAGACTGCTCATGGTCCCAAATTCTTCCACTCCCCTAGGCTGTGGAAAGCTATCTTGCAATGGAGAAACAACAAGAAACAGGCTGAAGGACATTCACATTGAGTGACACTTAAATATGCCTTTGATGATAAATATTTATAGCTATGTACTTTAATGCAAATTGGACTATACAAAGGTTGATCTTGCTTGTGATACACTGGTTTGACCTGTCTAAATGGTTCCAAAATGGGGAATACCAACCCCTGATGATGCTTAAATTTTATACTTGTTGTTTTACAGAGTTATCAGCTCCAATACTCATTTTGTTGCTGATCTTTGTAGAATTATTTCTGCTTTAACGCTGCACGTCTGCTAGGCCAGTTTCACTCTACAAACACTTGTTAAGCAGAGATTTGATAAATAATAACTCTCAACTTGGAAAAACATAATTTATGTAAGAACTTACTTGATAAATTAATTTCTTTCATATTGGCAAGAGTCCATGAGCTAGTGACGTATGGGATATACAATCCTACCAGGAGGGGCAAAGTTTCCCAAACCTTAAAATGCCTATAAATACTCCCCTCACCACACCCACAATTCAGTTTAATGAATAGCCAAGAAGTGGGGTGATAAAGAAAGGAGTAAAAAGCATCAACAAAGAAATTTGGAAATAATTGTGCTTTATACAAAAAATCATAACCACCACAAAAAGGGTGGGCCTCATGGACTCTTGCCAATATGAAAGAAATTAATTTATCAGGTAAGTTCTTACATAAATTATGTTTTCTTTCATGTAATTGGCAAGAGTCCATGAGCTAGTGACGTATGGGATAGCAATACCCAAGATGTGCAACTCCACGCAAGAGTCACTAGAGAGGCAGGGCTAAAAATAAAAACAGCAATTTCTCACTGAAAAAAATAATCCACAACCCAAAATAGTTAAGTTAATTCTCATTAAATGAAAAGAAAAACTTAAAACATAAGCAGAAGAATCAAACTGAAACAGCTGCCTGAAGAACTTTTCTACCAAAAACTGCTTCCGAAGAAGCGAATAAATAAAAAACGGTAGAATTTAGTAAATGTATGCAAAGACCAAGTGGCTGCTTTGCAAATCTGATCAACTGAAGCTTCATTCTTAAAAGCCCATGAAGTGGAGACTGATCTAGTAGAATGAGCTGTAATTCTCTGAGACGGGCTTGACCCGACCCCAAATAAGCTGAATGAAACCAAAGCTTTAACCACGAAGCCAAGGAAACGTCAGAAGCCCTCTGACCTTTCCTAGAACCAGAAAAGATAACAAATAGATTAGAAGTCTTCCTGAAATCTTTAGTAGCTTCAACATAATAGTTCAAAGCTAGTGATGTCGCGAATAGTTCACCGGCGAATAGTTCCCGGTGAACATAGCTTGTTCGCGTTTTTCCCGCGGCGGGCAAACATATGCAATGTTCGATACGCCCCCTATTCGTCATCATTGAGTAAACTTTGACCCTGTACCTCACAGTCAGCAGCCACATTCCAGCCAATCAGCAGCAGACCCTCCCTCCCAGACCCTCCCACCTCCTGGACAGCATCCATTTTAGATTCATTTGGAAGCTGCATTCTTAGTGAGAGGAGGGACAGTGTAACTGCTGCTGATTTAATAGGGAAATCGATAGCTAGGCTAGTGTATTCAGTGTCCACTACAGTCCTGAAGGACTCATCTGATCTCTAAAAGCCCTTTTTAGGGCTAGAACATCAGTCTGCTTTTTTTTTTTTTTTTTTTTTTAAAGCTACCTAATTTAACCCATTCACTGCTGGGCATAAGTCACGTGTGGTGCGCAGCAGCATTTAGCGGCCTTCTAATTACAAAAAAGCAACGCCAAAGCCATATAAGTTTGCTATTTCTGAACAAAGGGGATCCCAGGGAAGCTTTTACAACAATTTCTGCCACAATAGCACAAGCTGTTTGTAAATAATTTCAGTGAGAGACCTAAAATTGTGAAAAATGTAAAGGTTTTTTTTTTATTTGCTCGCATTTGGCGGTGAAATGGTGGCATAAAATATACCAAAATGGGCCTAGATCAATACTTGGGGTTGCCTACTACAATACACTAAAGCTAAAATTAACCCTACAAGCTCCCTAATTAACCCCTTCACTGCTGGGCATAAGTAACGTGTGGTGCGCAGCAGCATTTAGCGGCCTTCTAATTACCAAAAAGCAACGCCAAAGCCATATAAGTCTGCTATTTCAGAACAAAGGGGATCCCAGAGAAGCTTTTACAACAATTTCTGCCATAATAGCACAAGCTGTTTGTAAATAATTTCAGTGAGAAACCTAAAATTGTGAAAAATGTAAAGTTTTTTTTTAATTTGCTCGCATTTGGCGGTGAAATGGTGGCATAAAATATACCAAAATGGGCCTAGATCAATACTTGGGGTTGTCTTCTACACTACACTAAAGCTAAAATTAACCCTACAAGCTCCCTAATTAACCCCTTCACTCCTGGGCATAATTCACGTGTGGTGCGCAGCAGCATTTAGCGGCCTTCTAATTACCAAAAAGCAACGCCAAAGCCATATAAGTCTGCTATTTCTGAACAAAGGGGATCCCAGAGAAGCTTTTACAACAATTTCTGCCATAATAGCACAAGCTGTTTGTAAATAATTTCAGTGAGAAACCTAAAATTGTGAAAAATGTAAAGTTTTTTTTTATTTGCTCGCATTTGGTGGTGAAATGGTGGCATAAAATATACTAAAATGGGCCTAGATCAATACTTGGGGTTGTCTACTACACTACACTAAAGCTAAAATTAACCCTACAAGCTCCCTAATTAACCCCTTCACTGCTGTGCATAATTCACGTGTGGTGCGCAGCAGCATTTAGTGGCCTTCTAATTACCAAAAAGCAACGCCAAAGCCATATAAGTCTGCTATTTCTGAACAAAGGGGATCCCAGAGAAGCTTTTACAACAATTTCTGCCATAATAGCACAAGCTGTTTGTAAATAATTTCAGTGAGAAACCTAAAATTGTGAAAAATGTCAAGTTTTTTTTTTATTTGCTCGCATTTGGCGGTGAAATGGTGGCATAAAATATACCAAAATCAGCCTAGATCAATACTTGGGGTTGTCTACTACACTACACTAAAGCTAAAATTAACCCTACAAGCTCCCTAATTAACCCCTTCACTCCTGGGCATAATTCACGTGCGGTGCGCAGCAGCATTTAGCGGCCTTCTAATTACCAAAAAGCAACGCCAAAGCCATATAAGTCTGCTATTTCTGAACAAAGGGGATCCCAGAGAAGCTTTTACAACAATTTCTGCCATAATAGCACAAGCTGTTTGTAAATAATTTCAGTGAGAAACCTAAAATTGTGAAAAATGTAAAGTTTTTTTTTTATTTGCTCGCATTTGGTGGTGAAATGGTGGCATAAAATATACCAAAATGGGCCTAGATCAATACTTGGGGTTGTCTACTACACTACACTAAAGCTAAAATTAACCCTACAAGCTCCCTACAAGCTCCCTAATTAACCCCTTCACTTCTGGGCATAATTCACGTGTGGTGCACAGCAGCATTTAGTGGCCTTCTAATTACCAAAAAGCAATGCCAAAGCCACATAAGTCTGCTATTTCTGAACAAAGGGGATCCCAGAGAAGCTTTTACAACTATCTCTGCCATAATAGCACAAGCTGTTTGTAAATAATTTCAGTGAGAAACCTAAAATTGTGAAAAATGTAAAGTTTTTTTTTTATTTGCTCGCATTTGGCGGTGAAATGGTGGCATAAAATATACCAAAATGGGCCTAGATCAATACTTGGGGTTGTCTACTACACTACACTAAAATTAACCCTACAAGCTCCCTAATTAACCCCTTCACTCCTGGGCATAATTCACGTGTGGTGCGCAGAGGCATTTAGCGGCCTTCTAATTACCAAAAAGCAACCCCAAAGCCATATAAGTCTGTTATTTCTGAAAAAAGGGGATCCCAGAGAAGCATTTACAACCATTTGTGCCATAATTGCAGAAGCTGTTTGTAAATAATTTCAGTGGGAAACCTAAAGTTTGTGACAAAATTTGTGAAAAAGTGAACTTTTTTTTTTTTTATCGCATTTGTCGGTGAAATGGTGGCATGAAATATACCAAATTCAGAATAGATCAATACTTTGGGTTGTATTCTAAAAAAAAAATATATACATGTCAAGGGATATTCAGGTATTCCTGACAGATATCAGGGTTTCAATGTAACTAGAGCTAATTTTGAAAAAAAGTGGTTTGGAAATAGCAAAGTGCTACTTGTATTTATTGCCCCATAAGTTGCAAAAAAAGCAAATGGACTGTTTGCGGTTGTTTGCGGCGCGTTAAACGGGGAGTTTGGTCTGTCACTGTGAAGCGGTCGTAACCCTTACACTACCTGATCGATACAACATCATACCTTATGTTTTAAAGCACGTTATTCCAAACAATTTAGGAATGTTAGGTGATTTAGGCCCTTTATGGATTAAAACCAGACTCTGCATCAACTATGTAATTTTCCATGGGAGTTTTGCCATGGATCCTCCTCCGGCATGCCACAGTCCAGGTGTTAGTCCCCTTGAAACAACTTTTCCATCACTATTGTGGCCAGAAAGAGTCCCTGTGGGTTTTAAAATTCGCCGGCCTATTGAAGTCTATGGCGGTTCGCCCAGTTTGCCCATTCGCGAACTTTTGAGGAAGTTTGCGTTCGCCGTTCGCGAACGGAAAATTTTATGTTCGCGACATCAATATTAAAAGCTCTTACCACATCCAAAGAATGGAAGGATTTCTCCAAAGAATTCTTATGATTAGGACACAAGGAAGGGACAACAAATTCTCTATTAATGTTGTTAGAAATCACAACCTTAGGAAAGAATTTAAATGAAGTCTGCAAAACCGCATTTTCCTGATGAAAAATCAGAAAGCAGATTCACAATAAAAAGTAGATAATTCAGAAACTCTTTTAGCAGAAGAGATGGCCAAAAGGAACAACACTTTCCAAGAAAGTAGTTTAATATCCAAAGAATGCATAGGCACAAATAAAGGAGCCTGTAAAGCCCACAAAACCAAATTAAGACTCCAAGGAGGAGAGATTGATTTAATGAAAGGCTTGATACAAACCAAAGCCTGTTAAAAACAGTGAATATCAGAAAGCTTAGCAATCTATCTGTTAAATAAGACAGAAAAAGCAAAGATTTGTCCCTACAAGGAACTTGCAGACAAAACCTTATCCAAACCATCCTGAAGAAACTGAAAAATTCTAGGAATTTTGAAAGAATGCCAAGCGAATTTATGAAAAGAACACCATGAACATAAGTCTTCCAAACTAGATAATAAATCTTTCTAGAAACAGATTTACGAGCCTGTAACATAGTATTAATCACTGAGTCAGAGAAACCTCTATGAGGATTTCGATGGGGTATAGCGCCAAAGACGGACACCTATAGCTCTGAACAGTGAGCTAACTAGCTAGCTTAGAAGATATACGAAATATGTAAAATATATATAAGAAAATAAATGTGTTCAGAGCGCCTCAAAATGGGCTAAGTGTTGTACAATGTATAGAGTGTGTGTTTAGAAATATTTTAATTGTAGATCTAGTAATTTACACAAGAATAAAACATGCCACAATGGTACAGTGGTAATAAAGGACAATAAAAACAATAATATGTGGATCCACTCTTGCACAAATTGAATATTGAATATATCTATATAAAAACACTGAATGATGAATTGATGTAGAGGCAATGATAGAACCTCCAATAAAAATATAATGCCTAGATTTAGAGTTTTGCGTTAGCCGTCAAAAGCAGCGTTAAGGGCCCCTAACGCTGCTTTTTACCGCCCACTGGTATTTAGAGTCATGTTTTTAAAGGTCTACCGCTCACTTTCAAGCTGCGACTTTTCCATACCGCAGATCCCCTTACGCCAATTGCGTATCCTATCTTTTCAATGGGATCTTCCTAACGCTGGTATTTAGAGTCTTGGCTGAAATGAGCGGTAGAACTCTAACGACAAAACTCCTACCGCCCATGGAAAGGCTGTAGTTAAGAGCTTTATCGGCTAATACCGGTTTATAAAGCTCTTAACTACAGTGCTCTAAAGTACACTAACACCCATAAACTACCTATGTACCCCTAAACCGAGGTCCCCCACATTGGCGCCACTCTAATAACATTTTTTAACCCCTAATCTGCCGACCGCACATCGCCGCCACCTACATTATAGCTATGAACCCCTAATCTGCTGCCCCTAACATCGCTGACCCCTATATTATATTTATTAACCCCTAATCTGCCCCACCAATGTCGCCGCTACCTTACGTAGCTATTTTAGCATTTATATTTATTTTACAGGCAACTTTGTATTTATTTTAACTAGGTACAATAGCTATTAAATAGTTATTAACTATTAAATAGCTAAAACAGAAAAAAGACTCCGGCCAGCCTCCAGACATAGAAAAAAAAAAAACACATACTTTATTTAGACTTACATGAGCTTAAAAGACATTAAAAACAGAAAGACCCAGCTGCTGTCTTACGCGTTTCGGCTGTACATCTTAGCCTTACTCATAGACACAATGTTTAGGAACTCAGCCCTGGCTAATATAGCCCCAGACCAATTAACTAATCAAAAGTAACTGGATGATTTCTTAAAGGTATCCCCACCACTTACACTTAAAGAGAGAACCTTTGCATGTATATACCAAGATTGTTTGAGAGGTGCATTTATAGAGTTAACAATTCTATTTAACGATAGTTTAAGTGAAATTTAAGTTAACATGTAGTAGCCTATTTTATATATATATAGTTTCTTATATATTTAACTTTCTAGTTAAAGGCTCAGTTTTTTTTCCACATTCAATGCTCAACTGGCTCATATGTAATAAAACTAATTTAGGAACCATGATGTGGCTACATAAAAATCGAAGCCTCCTCTCATTTCTTATTTAGCGGTATAGGGCAAAATTTTTTTTAAATATATTCTACCTTGGATGATAAGTATTTTATATTCAGTTGATGTACTGCCTACACAAATATCATTTGTATTGATTGGTAATCCTTTCTAGCATTAAACATCAAGTAAATACAAAAAGAATGTGGATTAGAAAAAATAGACTAGCATCTAGATCTAAGAAAAAAAGTTTTCTATAAACCCAGATGCTTAATCTGTAACGAGTATATTGATCCTAAGTGGTTAAAGAAAGGGGGGGAAGGAAAGGAAATTCCTAAAGAAAAGGATGTTCAACCTAAAAGTAACCCTTTTTAATACCTTTGCCAAAAATTGATGATATCTCCTTCAATGTTAAAACCACATGGTCTTCTGGTCTTCAATTGGAAGATCCAGAAAGCTTCCCTGTATTGTAATCTATTTGCTCTATCGCCACCTCTTGCCAGGAGTCTAATCCATTCTATGACCTGCCATTTAAAACTGTTTACATTTTGGTTGTGTACCTGTATAAAGTGGCGTGCCAGATCAGAGCACTCATTCTTGTTCTCAATGTTATTCAAATGTTCTCTTATGCGTGATCTGGCCTCCCTTGTTGAGCACCCCACATATTGTTTCTGACATAGCGTGCACTCAATCAGATACACAATGTGTGTGGTTCTACAATTCGTAAGATCCAAAAGGTTATAAACCCTTTGTGTAGTCTTAGATTGAAATGTGCGAGAGGTTAAGCTGTGGCTGCAAGCTATAGAAAAATGACATTTATAGTGTCCTTTTATGGTGAGCCAACTACTATTTTTTGGTTCAGGTTTTAGCATACTTGGGGATAGGGTATTGCCCAATGTGCAGCCCCTTTTTCCTACAAATTGGCAACCATTCGACACATAATTTTTAAGTGCATCTTCCGCTGTTAAGATCGGTAGATGTTTAGTCACTATATTACAAATTTCCCTATATTGGGAACTGTATGTAGTTATAAACACAGGTTTGGAAGGGTCAAATCTATTACGGTCTCTGTTTGGTCCTTTTTCTAGTAAAATTTCCCTCCGTGGCATCCTAGTCACTTCAAGATAGGCTCTTTCTATGACTTTATTCTTGTAACCTCTATCTTTTAGAAGTGTTTTTAGTTCATTACTTTCTCTTTCAAAATCAGAGTTATTGGAGCAATTTCGCTTAATGCGAATGAATTGCCCCTTGGCAATCCCAAAACCCGTATGGGGCGGGTGATTGCTACGAGCATGAAGAACCGCATTGGATGAGATAGGTTTCCTGTATAAAACTGTGTTGATCTTTTTATTATCTGTGTCACCTATTAAAGTGACATCTAGATAAGGTATTTGGGTACTATGATGTAAAAATGTGAATTGGAGGTTTACATCATTTTCATTCAGCCAGTTCACAAAGTCACCCACTTCTGACTCTGTCCCAGTCCAAATTATAAGAAGATCGTCAATGTATCTCTTATATAGTTTGACACAATGAGGAAATGGATTTGTCTCTGCATAGACGTGGGACCGCTCCCACCAACCCATGAATAGGTTGGCGTATGCAGGGGCAAATTTAGCCCCCATAGCGGTCCCACGTCTCTGCAGAAAAAATTCACCCCCAAACTCAAATGAATTATGTGTTAATAAAACATCAAGCACTCTTAAAAGGTAGTTTTTTAAGCCACTATCATAGTTGCTGTAAGTATCCAATGCATATCTCACCGCTTCTAAACCTAGATGATGAGGTATTGCAGAATACAGTCCCACTACATCTATCGTTAACCATGAATAATTTCCATTCCAGTCGATAGAGTCTAATGTGTTCAGTAGGTGTTTAGTGTCCTTGATATAAGAGGGTAAAAGATAGACTAGCGGTTGTAATAGAGACTCTGCCCAGTCAGAGAGCTTCTCAAAAAGAGACCCGATACCTGAAACAATGGGTCTTCCACGCACCTCTACCAAAGATTTATGAACCTTTGGGAGGTTGTGGAAGATCGGGGTAATCGGTTTGTTAACAAAAAGATAATCTCTTGTATCTTCATCTATGTATCCCTCCTGTAGACCATCATCCAGTAGATCCCATAATAAAGTTTTAAAACTCTCAATTGGATTCCCTCTAAGCTTTTGATAGACATTGATGTCATATAACTGTCTTCTAGCTTCCAATATATAATCTGTTTTATTCATTACAACTAGGTTACCACCCTTGTCAGAGTTCTTTATTACGATGTCTGTTCTATTTCTTAATCGATCTAGAGCTGTTTGCTGGGAATCACTTAGATTAGAGTAACTTTTTTTGTGATCTTTGGCCACTTTTATGAGGTCTTCTTCAATTCTACGATGGAAGGCCTCAATAAAAGGACCTCTCTCTCTAGTGGGATAGAAATTGGAACGAGGTTTAAAGCCTCCATGCGTGCCCACAGTCCCCGATGTAATAACATCAGAATCTATGAGTAAATCATGGAGGCTGAGGTAGTCACAGGTATCAACAAAATCCACCAAATCAAAAGGTTTAACTAGATTATCCAATAGGTTATCATTGTTTGTTAATCTGCCCTCTTCATTATTGGGTTTGTTCCAAAAAAACTTTTTAAGAGTAAGATCTCTTACAAGTCGATTGACATCTGTAATAGTTTTAAAGAGATCAAAGTTATGTGATGGAACAAACCCAAGACCCAGGCCTAACACCTGCTCCTCTTCAGGGGATAAAACCACATTGGACAAGTTAATGATTTTTAGATTTTGTACTTGTTGCGTCCCCCTCTGGCTCTCCTGTATCCCTGTCTTCCTCTTGCGCCTCTTCCTCCTCCCCCTTCTCTGTCTCGTGTGTCCATCTGAAAAACCTGTTGGTCAGTGGATTTTATGCAAGATTTATTTGGCTGACCCAAGGGCAAAACATCCCCTTCATTATCACTCATAAACTCTGTTCTTCTCTGTTCAACAGTAGATATAGAGCTACTAGATTCATTTAGTTTTTGAGCATTTCTAGTGACTACAGGGTCAGTCCTATTACTCGCAGAGGTCTTCTGCCTCACTACTGGGATATCGTCATCAGAGGGGCCACTAGAGTCATAACGGCTAAGGGTTTCAACCCTATCATCATCTGACTGGTCAGTGTCACTAAACGTCACTTTTTTCTCTCCCTGAGTCTTAATCTGCATATGATCTTTAGACCTTTGTCTAGATCTAGACCTTCTATGTCTGAAAGAAAAATTGTTAGAACGATTTGGCCAGATGTACACTCTGTTGGAAACATGATCAGCATTATCTCGATTAATTTTTTTTAACTTAAAGTTATCTAATTCATTTCTGAATTTGCTAACAGTGTCCAACAACAATTTATCCAAATCTTTAAATTTAGGATGGTCCACAAATTGATTCAATTGAACCTGTATCTTTACTACTTCTTCTCTAGTTTTCATTAGTTGTTCAGTTTTAAACTTCACAATTAATTCCATGAGCTTTTTTGAGCAGTCACCTAAGATATTATTCCACTCATTCCCAAAGTCAGGGTCATCAACTTGAAAGGTTGGGAATTTACTAATCCTAAGTCCACGTGGTATTAAGTCCATCAATATATATTTCTCTAGGGCTCTTTTGTCCCACCAGAATTTGTACTCCTTTAGTAATGTTTTTTCCATCCATAAAAAAGTTTCACTAATTGTTAATGTTTCTTTTTGCTTTACAAAAGTATCATCCAGGGTAAGTCTCTCAGTGTCAGTGTCTGTAAGGGGTTTTAGTGAGAAAGAGCTCATTGTCAATTGTAAGTATGTGATTACCTAAGGCTGTATAAAGAAAAAGGTTATAATCAGCCTTGTATAAATAGGTACTCCAATCAAATGTCATGGAGAAAAAGTATGGCAGCGTTTGCAATATCGAGCCACACGGGGATAACCATGAATCGACAGTTCCACAAACAACAAACAATCCCCAAATTGTGGCTACAAGATATTGACGGTATGTAGCTATAAACAATGTCCGTACTCAATTTGAGGAGTGACATTCATAGTAGGCATGTATGCGGCATGATTATAGATAGGCATATAACATCTTCTTACCCTCTATAGACTTCAGCCTCTTGTCCGGTATAACCTTTGGGTGCTCTTCGTGTGCTTGTAGGATCAAGCGGAAGGCCCGGTCCACTTGTCTTGCGGGTATCCAGACTACGCTGGTCTGTGCATATCCTTCCACGGTGAACACAGGATACACGCCGTCCTGACGGGTATTCAACTTCCGGTTTCCGGTCACCACCGTCACGGCTCCTGTTGATGCACCGATATGCTGTCCTCCCGAGAACTTCACCCAAGGTAACAAAGTTCCGTAATTATTGTGTCCACTCCTCAAAAGTGTAAAAAGAAATCCTTTCTCCCTCAAATGTTTGTTTTCCAGAGGGGGAAAAAAAAAAGGAAGATGAAATATTCTTTAGCAAACGCTGTCAGTTTATAATCTTCAATATGTCGAGGCAAGCCAGGTAAAGAGATGAATAGCAAAAACAGAAAAAAGACTCCGGCCAGCCTCCAGACATAGAAAAAAAACACATACTTTATTTAGACTTACATGAGCTTAAAAGACATTAAAAACAGAAAGACCCAGCTGCTGTCTTACGCGTTTCGGCTGTACATCTTAGCCTTACTCATAGACACAATGTTTAGGAACTCAGCCCTGGCTAATATAGCCCCAGACCAATTAACTAATCAAAAGTAACTGGATGATTTCTTAAAGGTATCCCCACCACTTACACTTAAAGAGAGAACCTTTGCATGTATATACCAAGATTGTTTGAGAGGTGCATTTATAGAGTTAACAATTCTATTTAACGATAGTTTAAGTGAAATTTAAGTTAACATGTAGTAGCCTATTTTATATATATATATATATATATAGTTTCTTCTAGTTAAAGGCTCAGTTTTGTTTCCACATTCAATGCTCAACTGGCTCATATGTAATAAAACTAATTTAGGAACCATGATGTGGCTACATAAAAATCGAAGCCTCCTCTCATTTCTTATTTAGCGGTATAGGGCAAAATTTTTTTTAAATATATATAACTATTAAATAGCTACCTAGTTAAAATAATTACAAAATTACCTGTAAAATAAATCCTAACCAAGTTACAATTAAACCTAACACTACACTATCAATAAATTAATTAACTATACTACCTACAATTACCTACAATGAAATCAACTAAACTAAATTACAAAAAAAAACAAACACTAAATTACAAAAATAAAAAAAGATTACAAGAATTTTAAACTAATTACACCTACTCTAAGCCCCCTAAAAAAATAACAAAGCCCCCCAAAATAAAAAAAATGCCCTACCTACCCTATTCTAAAATAAAAAGTTAACAGCTCTTTTACCTTACCAGCCCTTAAAGGGGCTTTTTGCGGGGCATACCCCAAAGTTATCAGCTCTTTTGCCTGTAAAAAAAACATACAATACCCCCCCAACATTACAACCCACCATCCACATACCCCTAATCTAAACCACCCAAACCCCCTTAAAAAACCTAACACTAAGCCCCTGAAGATCTTCCTACCTTGTCTTCATCCAGCAGAGTATCACCGATCCGTCCAGAAGAAGGTCCGAAGTCTTCATCCTATTCAGCCAGAAGAGGTCCTCCAGAGGGTCCGAAGTCTTCATCCTATCCGGGCAGAAGAGGACATCCAGACCGGCAGACATCTTCATCCAGGCGGCATCTTCTATCTTCTTCCATCCGGAGCGGAGCGGGTCCATCTTGAAGCAGCCGACGCGGAGCCATCCTTCCTCACCTACGGACTAACGACGAATGAAGGTTCCTTTAAATGACGTCATCCAAGATGGCGTCCCTCGAATTCCGATTGGCTGATAGGATTCTATCAGCCAATTGGAATTAAGGTAGGAAAAATCTGATTGGCTTATTGAATCAGCCAATCAGATTCAAATTCAATCCGATTGGCTGATTGGATCAGCCAATCAGATTGAGCTCGCATTCTATTGGCTGATCGTAACAGCCAATAGAATGCAAGCTCAATCTGATTGGCTGATCCAATCAGCCAATCGGATTGAACTTGAATCTGATTGGCTAATTCAATCAGCCAATCAGATTTTTCCTACCTTCAGGGGCTTAGTGTTAGGTTTTTTAAGGGGGGTTTGGGTGGGTTAGATTAGGGGTATGTGGGTGGTGGGTTGTAATGTTGGGGGGGTATTGTATGTTTTTTTTTACAGGCAAAAGAGCTGATAACTTTGGGGCATGCCCCGCAAAAAGCCCTTTTAAGGACTGGTAAGGTAAAAGAGCTGTTAACTTTTTATTTTAGAATAGGGTAGGGCATTTTTTTATTTTGGGGGGCTTTGTTATTTTTTTTAGGGGGCTTAGAGTAGGTGTAATTAGTTTAAAATTCTTGTAATCTTTTTTTATTTTTTGTAATTTAGTGGGGTTTTTTTTTGTAATTTAGTTTAGTTGATTTAATTGTAGGTAATTGTAGGTAGTATAGTTAATTAATTTATTGATAGTGTAGTGTTAGGTTTAATTATAACTTAGGTTAGGATTTATTTTACAGGTAATTTTGTAATTATTTTAACTAGGTAGCTATTAAATAGTTAATAACTATTTAATAACTATTCTACCTAGTTAAAATAAATACATACTTGCCTGTAAAATAAATATAAATGCTAAAATAGCTACAATATAATTATTCGTTATATTGTAGCTATATTAGGGTTTATTTTACAGGTAAGTATTTAGCTTTAAATAGGATTCATTTATTTAATAAGAAATAATTTATTTTGTTAGATTTAAATTATATTTCATTTAGGGGGGTGTTAGGGTTAGGGTTAGACTTAGCTTTAGGGGTTAATAACTTTATTATAGTAGCGGCGAGGTCCGGTCGGCAGATTAGGGGTTAATACTTGAAGTTAGGTGTCGCCGATGTTAGGGAGGGCAGATTAGGGGTTAATACTATTTATTATAGGGTTTTTGAGGTGGGAGTGCGGCGGTTTAGGGGTTAATACATTTATTATAGTGGCGGCGAGGTCCGGTCGGCAGATTAGGGGTTAATAAGTGTAGGTAAGGTAGCGGCGATGTTGGGGGGGCAGATTAGGGGTTAATAAATATAATGTAGGGGTTGGCGATGTTAGGGGCAGCAGATTAGGGGTACATAGCTATAATGTAGATTGCGGCGGTGTACGGAGAGGCAGATTAGGGGTTAATAATATAATGTAGGTGTCAGCGATAGCGGGGGCGGCAGATTAGGGGTTAATAAGTGTAAGGTTAGGGTTGTTTAGACTCTGGGTCCATGTTAGAGTGATAGGTGCAGACTTAGAAACTGTTTCCCAATAGGAAACAATGGGGCTGCGTTAGGAGCTTAACGCTGCTTTTTTGCAGGTGTTAGGTTTTTTTCAGCTCAAACTGCCCCATTGTTTCCTATGGGGGAATCGTGCACAAGCACGTTTTTCCAGCTAGCCATGTCCGTAAGCAACGCTGGTATTGAGAGTTGAAGTGGCGGTAAATATGCCTTAATGCTCCCTTTTTGGAGCCTAATGCAGCCCTTCAGAGAACTCTAAATACCAGCGTTGTTTAGAAGCAGCACTAGAAAAAAAAGACGCGTAGCTAACGCACCCCTTTGGCCGCAAAACTCTAAATCTAGACTGAGTCTTGAGAAAGGCCTAGAGGAGGCCGAAACGCTTTGACCACAGCTGGTAAGCACTATTCTGCTTTTATATATGTTTTTAGTACCATCTACACTATTGTTGTTTTTTATTGTTTTTAGGTTTATTTAAAAAAAAAAAATTTGGATTGGAGTTTCTCCCAAACACTAAGGGTTCTCACCATCAGGAACAGGAACCCCAGCCCATCAATTGGGTTTGACCTAAAAGACTGTTGACTTTATTCTCACCATCAGGAACTTCAGATGGACTCTCACCACTAGGAAAAACAGAATTTATGTTTACCTGATAAATTACTTTCTCCAACGGTGTGTCCGGTCCACGGCGTCATCCTTACTTGTGGGATATTCTCTTCCCCAACAGGAAATGGCAAAGAGCCCAGCAAAGCTGGTCACATGATCCCTCCTAGGCTCCGCCTTCCCCAGTCATTCGACCGACGTAAAGGAGGAATATTTGCATAGGAGAAATCATATGATACCGTGGTGACTGTAGTTAGAGAAAATAAATCATCAGACCTGATTAAAAAAACCAGGGCGGGCCGTGGACCGGACACACCGTTGGAGAAAGTAATTTATCAGGTAAACATAAATTCTGTTTTCTCCAACATAGGTGTGTCCGGTCCACGGCGTCATCCTTACTTGTGGGAACCAATACCAAAGCTTTAGGACACGGGATGATGGGAGGGAGCAAATCAGGTCACCTAGATGGAAGGCACCACGGCTTGCAAAACCTTTCTCCCAAAAATAGCCTCAGAAGAAGCAAAAGTATCAAATTTGTAAAATTTAGTAAAAGTGTGCAGTGAAGACCAAGTCGCTGCCTTACATATCTGATCAACAGAAGCCTCGTTCTTGAAGGCCCATGTGGAAGCCACGGCCCTAGTGGAATGAGCTGTGATTCTTTCAGGAGGCTGCCGTCCGGCAGTCTCATAAGCCAATCTGATGATGCTTTTAAGCCAAAAAGAGAGAGAGGTAGAAGTTGCTTTTTGACCTCTCCTTTTACCAGAATAAACAACAAACAAGGAAGATGTTTGTCTGAAATCCTTTGTAGCCTCTAAATAGAATTTTAGAGCACGAACTACATCCAAATTGTGCAACAAACGTTCCTTCTTTGAAACTGGATTTGGACACAAAGAAGGCACGACTATCTCCTGGTTAATATTTTTGTTAGAAACAACTTTCGGCAGAAAACCAGGTTTAGTACGCAAAACCACCTTATCTGCATGGAACACCAGATAAGGAGGAGAACACTGCAGAGCAGATAACTCTGAAACTCTTCTAGCAGAAGAAATTGCAACCAAAAACAAAACTTTCCAAGATAATAACTTGATATAACGGAATGTAGGGGTTCAAACGGAACCCCCTGAAGAACTGAAAGAACTAAATTAAGACTCCAAGGAGGAGTCAAAGGTTTGTAAACAGGCTTGATTCTAACCAGAGCCTGAACAAAAGCTTGAACATCTGGCACAGCCGCCAGCTTTTTGTGAAGTAAAACAGATAAAGCAGAAATCTGTCCCTTCAAAGAACTTGCAGATAATCCTTTCTCCAAACCTTCTTGAAGAAAGGATAGAATCTTAGGAATTTTTATCTTGTTCCATGGGAATCCTTTAGATTCACACCAACAGATATATTTTTTCCATATTTTATGGTAGATTTTTCTAGTTACAGGCTTTCTGGCCTGAACAAGAGTATCAATGACAGAATCTGAGAACCCTCGCTTTGATAAAATCAAGCGTTCAATCTCCAAGCAGTCAGTTGGAGTGAGGCCAGATTCGGATGTTCGAACGGACCTTGAACAAGAAGGTCCTGTCTCAAAGGTAGCTTCCATGGTGGAGCCGATGACATATTCACCAGATCTGCATACCAAGTCCTGCGTGGCCACGCAGGAGCTATCAAGATCACCGATACCCTCGCCGGTTTGATCCTGGCTACCAGCCTGGAAATGAGAGGAAACGGTGGGAACACATAAGCTAGGTTGAAGCTCAAGGTGCTACTAGTGCATCCACTAGAGTCGCCTTGGGATCCCTGGATCTGGACCCGTAGCAAGGAACCTTGAAGTTCTGACGAGACGCCATCAGATCCATGTCTGGAATGCCCCACAATTGAATTATTTGGGCAAAGATTTCCGGATGGAGTTCCCACTCCCCCGGATGAAATGTCTGACGACTCAGAAAATCCGCTTCCCAATTTTCCACTCCTGGGATGTGGATTGCAGACAAGTGGCAGGAGTGAGTCTCCGCCCATTGAATTATTTTGGTCACTTCTTCCATCGCCAGGGAACTCCTTGTTCCCCCCTGATGGTTGATATACGCAACAGTCGTCATGTTGTCTGATTGAAACCATATGAATTTGGCCTTTGCTAGCTGAGGCCAAGCCTTGAGAGCATTGAATATCGCTCTCAGTTCCAGAATATTTATCGGGAGAAGAGATTCTTCCCGAGACCAAAGACCCTGAGCTTTCAGGGGTTCCCAGACCGCGCCCCAGCCCACCAGACTGGCGTCGGTCGTGACAATGACCCACTCTGGTCTGCGGAAGCTCATCCCTTGTGACAGGTTGTCCAGGGTCAGCCACCAACGGAGTGAATCTCTGGTCCTCTGATCTACTTGTATCGTCGGAGACAAGTCTGTATAATCCCCATTCCACTGACTGAGCATGCACAGTTGTAATGGTCTTAGATGAATTCGCGCAAAAGGAACTATGTCCATTGCCGCGACCATCAAACCTATTACTTCCATGCACTGCGCTATGGAAGGAAGAAGAACAGAATGAAGTACTTGACAAGAGCTTAGAAGTTTTGATTTTCTGGCCTCTGTCAGAAAAATCCTCATTTCTAAGGAGTCTATTATTGTTCCCAAGAAGGGAACTCTTGTTGACGGAGATAGAGAACTTTTTTTCTACGTTCACTTTCCACCCGTGAGATCTGAGAAAGGCCAGGACAATGTCCGTATGAGCCTTTGCTTGTGGTAGAGACGACGCTTGAATCAGTATGTCGTCCAAGTAAGGTACTACTGCAATGCCCCTTGGTCTTAGCACCGCTAGAAGGGACCCTAGTACCTTTGTGAAAATTCTTGGAGCAGTGGCTAATCCGAATGGAAGTGCCACAAACTGGTAATGCTTGTCCAGAAAGGCGAACCTTAGGAACCGATGATGTTCCTTGTGGATAGGAATATGTAGATACGCATCCTTTAAATCCACCGTGGTCATGAATTGACCTTCCTGGATGGTAGGAAGAATTGTCCGAATGGTTTCCATTTTGAACGATGGAACCTTGAGAAATTTGTTTAGGATCTTGAGATCTAAGATTGGTCTGAATGTTCCCTCTTTTTTGGGAACTATGAACAGATTGGAGTAGAATCCCATCCCTTGTTCTCCTAATGGAACAGGATGAATCACTCCCATTTTTAACAGGTCTTCTACACAATGTAAGAATGCCTGTCTTTTTATGTGGTCTGAAGACAATTGAGACCTGTGGAACCTCCCCCTTGGGGTAGCTCCTTGAATTCCAGAAGATAACCTTGGGAGACTATTTCTAGCGCCCAAGGATCCAGAACATCTCTTGCCCAAGCCTGAGCGAAGAGAGAAAGTCTGCCCCCCACCAGATCCGGTCCCGGATCGGGGGCCAACATCTCATGCTGTCTTGGTAGCAGTGGCAGGTTTCTTGGCCTGCTTACCCTTGTTCCAGCCTTGCATTGGCCTCCAGGCTGGCTTGGTTTGAGAAGTATTACCCTCTTGCTTAGAGGATGTAGAACTTGGGGCTGGTCCGTTTCTGCGAAAGGGACGAAAATTTGGTTTATTTTTAGCCTTAAAAGACCTATCCTGAGGAAGGGCGTGGCCCTTACCCCCAGTGATATCTGAAATAATCTCTTTCAAGTCAGGGCCAAACAGCGTTTTCCCCTTGAAAGGTATGTTAAGCAATTTGTTCTTGGAAGACGCATCCGCTGACCAAGATTTTAGCCAAAGCGCTCTGCGCGCCACAATAGCAAACCCCGAATTTTTCGCCGCTAATCTAGCCAATTGCAAAGTGGCGTCTAAAGTAAAAGAGTTAGCCAATTTAAGAGCATGAATTCTGTCCATAATCTCCTCATAAGAAGAATCTTTATTGAGCGACTTTTCTAGTTCATCGAACCAGAAACACGCTGCTGTAGTGACAGGAACAATGCATGAAATTGGTTGTAGAAGGTAACCTTGCTGAACAAACATCTTTTTAAGCAAACCCTCTAATTTTTTATCCATAGGATCTTCGAAAGCACAACTATCTTCTATAGGGATAGTAGTGCGTTTGTTTAGAGTAGAAACCGCCCCCTCGACCTTGGGGACTGTCTGCCATAAGTCCTTTCTGGGGTCGACCATAGGAAACAATTTCTTAAATATAGGGGGAGGGAC
Source organism: Bombina bombina (assembly GCF_027579735.1). NCBI lineage: Eukaryota > Metazoa > Chordata > Amphibia > Anura > Bombinatoridae > Bombina > Bombina bombina. Next base: position 801,495,209 of record NC_069502.1, on the reverse strand, counting down.
AAAAGGTATGCCGGGCCTTTCCCATTCTTTGTTTACAATGTCCGCCACCCGCTTGGGTAAGGAAAAGCTTCGGGGGGCCCCCGGGACCTCTAGGAACTTGTCCATCTTACATAATTTCTCTGGAATGACCAAATTGTCACAATCATCCAGAGTAGATAACACCTCCTTAAGCAGAGCGCGGAGATGTTCCAATTTAAATTTGAATGTAATCACATCAGGTTCAGCTTGTTGAGAAATTTTCCCTGAATCTGAAATTTCTCCCTCAGACAAAACCTCCCTGGCCCCCTCAGACTGGTGTAGGGGCATGTCAGAACCATTATCATCAGCGTCCTCATGCTCTTCGGTATTTTCTAAAACAGAGCAGTCGCGCTTTCGCTGATAAGTGGGCATTTTGGCTAAAATGTTTTTGATAGAATTATCCATTACAGCCGTTAATTGTTGCATAGTAAGGAGTATTGGCGCACTAGATGTACTAGGGGCCTCCTGTGTGGGCAAGACTGGCGTAGACGAAGGAGGGGATGATGCAGTACCATGCTTACTCCCCTCACTTGAGGAATCATCTTGGGCATCATTTTCTCTAAATTTTTTGTCACATACATCACATCTATTTAAATGAGAAGGAACCTTGGCTTCCTCACATACAGAACATAGTCTATCTGATAGTTCAGACATGTTAAACAGGCATAAACTTGATAACAAAGTACAAAAAACGTTTTAAAATAAAACCGTTACTGTCACTTTAAATTTTAAACTGAACACACTTTATTACTGAATATGTGAAAAAGTATGAAGGAATTGTTCAAAATTCACCAAAATTTCACCACAGTGTCTTAAAGCCTTAAAAGTATTGCACACCAAATTTGAAAGCTTTAACTCTTAAAATAACGGAACCGGAGCCGGTTTTTATATTTAACCCCTATACAGTCCCTGGTATCTGCTTTGCTGAGACCCAACCAAGCCCCAGAGGGGAATACGATACCAAATGACGCCTTCAGTAAGCTTTTTCTATGTATCTGAGCTCCTCACACATGCATCTGCATGCCTTGCTTCCCAAAAACAACTGCGCATTAGTGGCGCGAAAATGAGGCTCTGCCTATGATTAGAGAAGGCCCCCAGTGAAAAAGGTGTCCAATACAGTGCCTGCCGGTTATTTAACATAATTCCCAAGAATAAAATAACTCCTCAAAGCTATAAACTATTAAAAATGCTTATAAATCAATCGTTTTAGCCCAGAAAAATGTCTACCAGTCTTTAAAGCCCTTGTGAAGCCCTTTATTCTTATTTAATAAAAATGGCTTACCGGATCCCATAGGGAAAATGACAGCTTCCAGCATTACCAAGTCTTGTTAGAAATGTGTCATACCTCAAGCAGCAAAAGTCTGCTCACTGTTTCCCCCAACTGAAGTTAATTCCTCTCAACAGTCCTGTGTGGAAACAGCCATCGATTTTAGTAACGGTTTGCTAAAATCATTTTCCTCTTACAAACAGAAATCTTCATCTCTTTTCTGTTTCAGAGTAAATAGTACATACCAGCACTATTTTAAAATAACAAACTCTTGATTGAAGAATAAAAACTACATTTAAACACCAAAAAACTCTAAGCCATCTCCGTGGAGATGTTGCCTGTACAACGGCAAAGAGAATGACTGGGGAAGGCGGAGCCTAGGAGGGATCATGTGACCAGCTTTGCTGGGCTCTTTGCCATTTCCTGTTGGGGAAGAGAATATCCCACAAGTAAGGATGACGCCGTGGACCGGACACACCTATGTTGGAGAAATAAGGTTTCCTTTTCTACACATTATTAACTTTTGATTTCTATTTGGATCTTCACAGTTAGACTTTTATAGGATATTGTTTGTTGGATTACAATCACTGACTTTGTTCACTTTTCTCCTTTTTTTATCACTGACTTTGTTCTCTTTTTTCATTTTTTGCGCAACATTTTTTTTTTTTTTTTTACATTTTTCACATAATTTTTTCATTTTTGAATAAGCAAGCTGACACTGTTTGGTTTCTTTATATTTGCAATCACAAAGGATCATTTTTCACCCTCTTTTGACCACTCTTATAATTTTGTACACATTATTACCACTAACACTGGTACACAATATCTCTTATGCTATCCTTTTCCCAGTCGATATCAGCAATCCATACATTTGATTTTATTGTATTTATTTTTTAAATCCACACCTTGGATTGATTTCTTTCAGATATTGTTTGCATTTTAATTTTCTTATATTTTTATTGGAGGTTCTATCATTGCCTCTACATCAATTCATCATTCAGTGTTTTTATATAGATATATTCAATATTCAATTTGTGCAAGAGTGGATCCACATCTTATTGTTTTTATTGTCATTTATTACCACTGTACCCATTGTGGCATGTTTTATACTTGTGTAAATTACTAGATCTACAATTAAAATATTTCTAAACACACACTCTATAAATTGTACAACACTTAGCCCATTTTGAGGTGTTCTGAACACATTTATTTTCTCAGAGAAACCTCTATGACTAAGCACTAGGCTTTCAATTCCCATACCTTTAAATTTAATGATTTGAAATCCTGATGGAAAAAACGAACCTTGAAACAGAAGATCCAACCTACATGGAAGAGGCCAAGGTTGGCAACTGGACATCCGAACAAGATCTGCATACCAAAACTTGTGAGGCTATGCTGGAGCTACCAGCAATACAAATGACTGTTCCATGATGATTTTGGATATAATTCTTGGTAGAAGAACTAGAGGCAGGAAAATATAAGCAGATTGGTAGCACCAAGGAAGTGTCAATGCAACCACTGCTTCCGCCTGAAGATTCCTGGACCTGGACAGGTACCTAGGAAGTTTCTTGTTTAGATGAGAAGCCATCAGATCTATTTCTGGAAAAACCCACATCTGAACAATCTGAGAAAACACATCTGGATGGAGAGACCTCTCCCCGGATGTAAAGTCTGATGGCTGAGATAATCCGCTTCTCAATTGTCTACACCTGGGAAATGTACCACAGAAATTAGACAAGAGCTGGATTCTAAACAAAATGCAAAAAACCAGGCGAGTCTCCAGGCACTATAGAATAAAAGTTCAATGTTTATTGGAAACCAGATTAAAAAGTTTAAGACATAATAAACATAAAATAAGAAAGCTGAGCTGTCTTACGCGTTTCGGCTACAATTAGCCTTACTCATAGACACACTTTGTGAGCACAGACACCAGGCTTAAATAGCCTAGTGGCCGGGAAAACAAAGCCCCAGCTGAACGTAATTAGCATAAGGTGCATTCATATGTTACACTAAGAAACTATTACAAAAGTGACAGGTATGGAAAGGGAGATAAACTGGATTGAAACAATACAATGTCAAAAAAAGGGGCACCAGTGCAAGCATATAGATAGGGGAGTTAACCAAAGGTAATCGCTTACTAACATCAGTATTATGAATGGAAATATATATAGAAATAGAGCAGGCAAGGTGATCTACAATTTAAAGGAACATACCCATATATTAAAGTGTAGAAAACAATGGCTAAAGTTAAAAAAGACAAAACCAGGGAATCTCACATAAGTATAAATAAATATATACACTCATATAGGCTAGCCAGTCCCTCATTACAAAGAAGATATTTAACCAAAATATTTTGTTTGTTTTTTGAACTTTTGAAATATTTAAAGGGACATACGCTTAAGTAGAGGTGCTTGAATCCATACCAAGCATGAATTATGCCCAAATGTAAAAGAAGTTTAACAGGACATATAGTAACATTTGGAAAGTGGCTGTAGGTTTGGGAGGTGTACTCCTCATTATTTGACAAATCGATGTAAGATTCATATTCTAATGATAAAACCCTTAATTGCTGGGACTTAAATGTTTGGTATAATAGAAAGGAGACTGTGATTATAAGATGACAGATATCAGGCACATGATTAGAATGTTAAATTCTCTATACGCTTATTGTTATAAATACAAAAGTGGCATGTACTCATCTTTTTTAACTTTAGCCATTGTTTTCTACACTTTAATATATGGGTATGTTCCTTTAAATTGTAGATCACCTTGCCTGCTCTATTTCTATATATATTTCCATTCATAATACTGATGTTAGTAAGCGATACCTTTGGTTAACTCCCCTATCTATATGCTTGCACTGGTGCCCCTTTTTTTGACATTGTATTGTTTCAATCCAGTTTATCTCCCTTTCCATACCTGTCACTTTTGTAATAGTTTCTTAGTGTAACATATGAATGCACCTTATGCTAATTACGTTCAGATGGGGCTTTGTTTTCCCGGCCACTAGGCTATTTAAGCCTGGTGTCTGTGCTCACAAAGTGTGTCTATGAGTAAGGCTAATTGTAGCCGAAACGCGTAAGACAGCTCAGCTTTCTTATTTTATGTTTATTATGTCTTAAACTTTTTAATCTGGTTTCCAATAAACATTGAACTTTTATTCTATAGTGCCTGGAGACTCGCCTGGTTTTTTGCATTTTGTTTGGATATACACTGTTACCAGGCTCGAATCTCGGCACTCAGGTGGATAGTTGGTGTATGGGGCTACGATCGTGTAGCAGGGAATCCCATTGGCGTATGCAGACTATTACGTCATGAACCAGGAAATGCCGGATCACGCTCAGCCATAGCGTGCTTACAACAAAACACTACGGATGCTGTGAAGCGGTATGCCCTTTTGGACGGATATCGGAGCACAGGCTACAAGATCTCCAGGAGTGAGGAGCAAGTGAAAGCCAGCGGGGCAGGATATTATAAAGGCTCGCGGAGTAAGGCTAAAGCAGCAAGTTTGGTGAGTTATACACCACTCCGGTGTTTAGCCTTATTTAAACCTGCCACACCGCAGACAGAGCTCTTTTCATATTTCCACATACTGCATGATTAGCACGCATCAACAGCGTCTTGACAAGATTCATTTATTTCCCTCCCCATACACCAAACACCTTGAGCAACACTGGGAAGAGTTCCTTGCTTATATCAAAGAGCTGGATTCTGCCCAAGAAAGTATTCAAGATACTTCTATCATAGCTAGGGGACTGTGAGTCCCACCCTGATAATTGACATATGCCACAGCTGTGATATTGTCTGTCTGAAAACAAATGAATGGTTCTCTCTTCAACAGAGGCCAAGCCTGAAGAGCCCTGAAAATTGCACGGAGTTCCAAAATATTGATTGGCAATCTCGCCTCTTGAGATTTCCAAACCCCTTGTGCTGTCAGAGATCCCCAAACAGCTCCCCAACCTGAAAAGACTTGCATCTGTTGTGATCACAGTCCAGGTTGGATGAACCAAAGAGGCCCCTAGAACTATACGATGGTGATCTAACCACCAAGTCAGAGATAGTCAAATACTGGGATTTAAGGATATTAATTGTGATATCCTTGTATAATCCCTGCACTATTGATTCAGCATACAAAGCTGGAGAGGTCTCATATAAAGACGAGCAAAGAGAATCACGTCTGATGCTGCAGTCATGAGACCTAAAACTTCCATGCACATAGCTACTGAACGGAATAATAGAGACTGAAGGTTCCGACAAGCTGAAACCAATTTTAATTGTCTCTTGTCTGTTAGAGACAGAGTCATCGACACTGAATCTATCTGGAAACCTAAAAAGGTGACCCTTGTCTGAGGAATCAAGGAACTTTTTGGTAAATTGATCCTCCAACCATGTCTTTGAAGAAACAACACTAGTTGATTTGTGTGAGATTCTGCAGAACGTAAAGACTGAGCAAGTACCAAGATATCGTCCAAATAAGGAAACACTGCAACACCCCGCTCTCTGATAACAGAGAGTAGGACACCAAGAACCTTTGAAAAGATTCCTAGAGCTGTCGGTAGGCCAAAAAGGAAGAGCAACAAATTGGTAATGCTTGTCTAAAAAAGAGAATCTCAGAAATTGAAAGCAATCTGGATGAATCGGAATATGAAGATATGCATCCTGTAAGTCTATTGTGGGCATATAATGCCCTTGCTGAAAAAAAAGCAGAATAGACCTTATAGTCACCATCTTGAAAGTTGGTACTCTTACATATCAATTCAAAATGTTTAGATCCAAAACTGTTCTGAATGAAATTACTTTCTGTCAGGGTTTTTTCCCTGTTTTGTTTGCCATGTGCTGCTGGCAGCCATTTTACCTCACCTCTCTGCTGACTATGGTGCATTGTGGGGGATGCTGCTCATTTCCTGCACTTCCTTTTATGGCCGGACTGATGTGCATCATTCGTGTGCGACAGGATGCAGTCTCAGAATTGTGATGTCATCACTTATTATTTAAAGGGCCTCTGTTCAGTATGCTTTGCCTTTGCGTTGTCTCAGACCTGTTAGTGAGAGTTTCTGTGTATTACCTGGCTGCCTGACATCCTTCCTGGTTCCTGATCCCTGGCTTGTTTCAGACTCTGCTGTTTTCCTTGTTCCTGATTCCGGCTCGTCTGACTATTCACTTTGGCTCCTGACTCGGCTCGTCTGACTACCAGCTCTGGTTTTGACTCCTGGCTTGTTATCTGACTTGTGGACTTTTTATTCTTTTTTGCTATTAATAAAGGTGTGATTATTTTTGCACTTCTCGTCTCAGTCTGATTCCTCGCACCCTGACATTACGCAAAGGCAGTCTTAAGACTATCAAAGGCCTTAATGGCAGTAGGTGACCAATGGAGTGGATCATTCTATTTACGGGTCATGTCTGTGATAGGTTTGACCAAGGAAGAAATGTTTTTAATAAACTTTCTATAGTAATTGGCAAACCCCAAAAAAACGTTGAATAGACCGAAGACCAACTGGGCGAGGCCACTGCAGAACTGCAGATAGCTTGTCAGGATCCATGGAGAACCAATGCACCTCCTGAGAAACCTAGTGGTAAGTGTTTTGTTCCTGAGAATCTTCAAACTAAACTTTTGCACACTTACCACTATCCTAAAGCCACAGGTCACCCAGGCAAGAACCAAATGATTTAGTCTGTCACTCGACAATTCTGGTGGCCAGGTCTTCGTTCTGATGTTGCTGTGTATGTTGCCTCCTGCTCAGTTTGTGCACAGAATAAGACTCCTTGATGTCTTCCTGTGGGTCTTCTTCAACCTATTGCTAATGGTGAGCGTCCTTGGACACATCTTCCCATGGACTTCATTGTCGAGCTCCCTGTTTCCAATGGCAATACTGTTATCCTTATGGTGGTTGACCGTTTTTCTAAAATGTCACATTGCATTCCCTTGAAGAAGTTGCCTACCGCTCAGGAGCTTGCTTCTATTTTTGCCCGGGAGGTCTTCCGTTTACATGGGTTACTCAAGGAGATAGTGTCGGACCGGGGTAGCCAGTTTGTCTCCAGATTTTGGCGTTCCTTTTGTGCTCAAATGGGGATCTAGCTTTCTTTCTCCGCGGCATATCACCCTCAATCCAATGGGGCTCTGGAACGGTTTAATCAAGCTCTGGAACAGTTCCTCCATTGCTGTGTCTCAGATCACCACAATAATTGGTCTGAACTTTTACCTTGGGCAGAGTTTGCTCGTAATAGTGATATTAATGCTTCCTCCAAGTTATCCCCGTTCATGACGAATTATGGGTTTCAACCATACTTGTTGCCCGGTTCATTCATGTCTCAGGGTATTCCGGCTTTGGAGGAGCATATCCGGCAACTCCGTTCCACGTGGGTGCAGATTCAGGATTGCCTTCATCGTTCTATGCAGCGCCAAAAGTTCCAGGCTGATCGTAGGCATCTGCCCGCACCTTCCTACCAGGTTGGTGAGAGAGTTTGGCTGTCCTCCCTCAACTTGAACCTTCGTGTGCCTTCCAATAAATTGGCTCCCCATTATGTTGATCCTTTTCGAATACTCCTGTGGTCTACGCTCTTGACCTTCCTCCTGCTATCCGCATCTCCAATGTTTTTCATATCTCCCTCTTGAAACCATTGGTTTGTAATCGGTTTACCACTGTGTTGCCTTGTCCCTGTCCTATCTTTGTTGACAACCATGAGGAGTATGAGGTCAGCAGCATTATTGACTCTCGTATGTCCAGAGGCAGTGTACAGTATTTGGTTCACTGGAGGGACTACGGTCCAGAGGACCGTTCTTAGGTTCCCTCCTCTGATGTTCATGCTCCCTCCCTCCTCCATGCCTTCCATGCCATTTCCCCAATAAGCCTTTTGTCCTCCCGCAGGGGAGGGGTCGTTGAGGGGAGGGTACTGTCAGGGTTTTTTCCCTGTTTTGTTTGCCATGTGCTGCTGGCATGCTGGCAGCCATTTTACTCACCTCTCTTGCTGACTATGGTGCATTGTGGGGGATGCTGCTCATTTCCTGCACTTCCTTTTATGGCCAGACTGATGTGCATCATCTGTGTGAGACAGGATGCAGTCTCAGAATTGTGATGTCATCACTTATTATTTAGTTGAAATAATTTTTATTGTCATGGATCACATCAAATACAACATAATAAAACAGTGTGCTGGGTTACAATGTCCTAGTATTCTTAAAACAATTAAAGTTTTCAGCACCCTGTTTATATCATTTTCATCAATTTTTCTCCCCCCTTCCCTAACTCCCTCTCCACCCCCTCCCCTCTTATCCCATTTCCCTAAACCTAAACTTCATAACTGTATACAAAGAAAAACCTTTAACTTTAAACTTTTCCCGTCGAGCAGTGACAATGTTGTAGATTTCTTTAGAACGCTATATCTATATTTAAGAAAGTTCCTATTCTCTCCAATTTAATTGCCCTAAAAAAGCCTTATTGGTTACTTAGTGTTGATCTGTATGTACCTACATATTTCTGTTTATTTAAAATCCAGTGTATCCACATGTTTTGGAATCTCTCAGATGTCCCTTGTATCCATGCAGCTGATTTTAGCATATTATAAACATCTTCAATTTTGATCATTACCTCACCCCATTCTGGAGCCCCCACTTTCCATTTTCTAGCTATACATATTCTGGTTGCTGTACATATAATATTAACCCATCTATTAGTAATTGAGTTAATTGACTCCTGGGGGATATGTAGTAAGGCCTGTGAGGCTGATAATGTAAAGGAGTCGTCTAGAATCACCTTAAATAGTTGAGAAAGCTTGTCCCATGTAGGTTGTATCTTTGGACACTCCCACCACATGTGAAAATAGGTCCCTATCCCATTACATCCCCGATAACATAATCTACTACCCTGTGTGGTGTAATGTGAGGATTTCAGTGGTGTAAGGTACCATCTATATGAGGTTTTTATTGAGTTTTCGATAAGGTCTGCCCCAATTAAACTTCTCCTCATTGAGGAGAAAATCTGGCTCCAATCTTCTCTATCATAGGTTATAGCTAAATCTTGTTCCCATTTGTCATAAATTACCAATTTTGCTGAACTATTTGCTTCTTGAATGGCTAAGTATAAGCGTGTAATCATTTTTTTATTTCTACCCGGGTGTCATTATCATTTGTTCCAGAGCAGTTTTTGGGCAGGCTGGGATGCTGCCTAGTCTATATGTATTTATAGCATGGGAAATTTGGAGATATAAAAACCAGTGCAATGTATTTTGGTGTATTTTATCTCTTAATTGTGTAAATGTCAACAACTTCCCATTGTCTAGGAAATCAGCTACCCTATAGAGGCCTTTATTTCCCCACTTATCTATTTGTTTTTTAAATTCTTTTGGGAGTAGTGTACTTAGAGGTATTATAATAGTGTGTGGCGAGAGTAATTTCAATGTATGTGTTAGTGACCTCCACATAAGCTTAGAATCTTCTGTAGTTTTTAGTTTAATTATCCTCTGGTCTTTTGGATCTGAGGGTTTCCATAATATATCTCCCGGAGTGCTTAGTCTTCCAATATCTGCTTCAATACCTGGCCATGTCATCCCCTGGCAATCTTTACATAAAAGAGCATTTTGTGCCAGTCTGGCAGCATGATAATAATCTCTAAGATTAGGGACTCCTACACCCTCCCAATAGCTTGTGTTGTTTTAAAATATGAGCAGCTATTCTAGCTGTTTTATGTCCTCTTATAAATTTAATAATTTCAGATTGTAGTTCTTCAAGCTCTTTTATTGGGATTTTAATAGGTAAAGCTCTAAATAGATATAACAGTCTTGGTAGGACATTCATTTTAATGGCCGATAATCTGCCATACCAAGAAAAGTTCCCTTTCTTCCATTTCAATATATCTCTTCTTATAGTTTTGTAAATTGGGATGTAGTTTGCTTTATACAATGTTTCTATGGTGTTTGTGATTTGTATGCCTAGATATTTTAGGGAATGATTAACCCATTTAAAATCAAAGTTCGCTTCTATCAACTTTTGTGTGTGTGTTGGTAATGATAGAGGGAGTGCTTCGCATTTATCCGAATTTATTTTGAAACCCGAAACATTGGAAAAATCTTCTAATAATTGGTACAAATTAGGGAGGGAAAGCATTGGTTTTGTAATTGTAAGCAAGATATCGTCTGCAAATAAAGTTAGTGTTTGTTCCCCTTTATTTAATTTAACCCCATGGATATCCTTAGAGTTGCGAATACAAGACGCCAAAGGTTCTATGCACAACGCAAATAAAAGTGGAGATATACGGACATCCTTGACGAGTTCCATTCAATATATTGATAGGTCGAGACTGAGTATCCCGCTGCCCTAATTGTTGCTACTGGATTTGTGTATATATTTTTGATTGCCCCCCTAAATTTACTACCGAATCCCCATATATTCGAGAACTGCCATCATATATTGCCAATCTACTCTGTCAAATGCCTTCTCTGCATCCAGAGAAAGGAGCAGAGAAGGCGTTTCTGTTCCTTCAGATATTCTATCAGCGTCACTAGTGCGTCTTACATTATCAGGGGCCTCCCTATCTTTAATAAAACCCTACCTGATCAGGATGGATCAATGAAGGTAAGTATTGTTTAAGCCTGTTTGCTAGGATTTTGGTGAGAATCTTGAGATCTTGGTTAATTAAGGAAATTGGCCTATAATTTTGTACTATTTTGGGGTTTTTCCCTGGCTTAGGGATTACTACTATCTTGGCCTGTAAAAGTTCAGAGGGAACCGGCGTGCCCGACATGACATCTTTACAAAATTTATGTAGGTGGAAGTCAAATTGGTTCTAAATAGCTTGTAGTAGTCTCCTGAAAAATCCATCGGGACCTGCTGCCTTTCCTATTTTAAGATCTTTAATAGCTGCAGACACCCTCAGTAGCAGAGATCTCTGCATCCAGTGCCTCTGCGTCCCGCTTTGTCTAATTTTGGCAGATTCGCTAACATTAGTAGTTTATTTCTTAGGGTCTCTATCTGGGGGGATTGACCCACCTTCTTCCATCATACAGAGATTCATAATATTTGGCAAAACATTCTGTAATTTCTTGCGGATGAGATGTCATAGTACCATCTGGTTTTTGAATTTGTGCTATTGTGAAAGATTTTGTTCTTTCTCTTAGCTTATGGGCCAGATATCTATCTGGCTTGTTTGCATATAGGAAATAGTATGTTTTTAATTTATTAATGGACCTCACTGAATTATCAGATAAAATTTTAGCCAGTTCTTTTCTTTTCTTTGTCAATGTGTCTAGTGATAGTTGGGATAGTGTATTTTGATGTGCCTTTTCCAAGAGTTCAATCTCTTGTTGCAAGGTAGCTACCGCAAACCTACTCTGTTTTATATATAAAGCTTTTTCCTTTATAAGTAACCCTCTAATATATGGCTTATGTGCAGCCCATATGATTACTGGGTTGATTGCAGGGTCTATGTTTAATTTCCAGTACTCTTCCAGACTCTTTAATATTTTAGTTTGTATACCTGGTTGCTTTAGTATTGTAGGGTCGTATGTCCAGGATCTTTGTCTTTCTACATTAATAAGACCTTTTAGTTGTATCTGTATTATGGAATGGTCTGACCATACTGAGGCGTGAATGGATGAAGAGATTAGGTTTGGTAATAGAATTTGGCTAATAAATATATAGTCGAGTTTGGTATATGTTTTATGTGCAGGTGAGTAGTATGTGTGGTCATTTGTTTGTCCATATAATGTCGTCCAAGTGTCATATATATTATGATTCTCTAAAGATCCCCTAATGGATTTGGTAATAGAGTTAAGTCTTAATTGTTTATTTGTAAGTTTAGATGTATTAGTATCCCTTAAAATCTTTAAGTTTACATTAAAATCCCCAGCCAATATTATCAAGGTTTGAGACCATTGGGTCAGTAAATGCGAAAGATTATCAAAAAATTTGTGTTGTTGCTCATTAGGTGCATATATGTTGCAGAGTGTGACTTGTTTGTCTTGCACAGTCCCCCTCACTATAAGATATCTGCCTTCCTTATCCCTTATCACCTCTTCTTTTATAAATTGAATGGAATTATGAATAAGTATTGATACTCCTCTTTTCTTTTTTATCGGTTGTGGAGTGAAAGTGTTGCGTGTATTGTTTGTCCCAATATTTAGGGATTTGATGGTGTGTAAAATGTGTCCTCCTGTAGGAAAATGATTTTAGCCTTCATATTGTTATATTGGGTAAGTGCAGTTTTCCTTTTAATATTGGTATTCAAACCTCTTACATTATGGGAGATTATCTTCCATCTAGAATCCATAATTGAGCATTTTCCCTCTCCCCTCCTCATACCTGAACATCAATGCCTCCCTTTTCTGACTAACAACTGCTCTCTTAGTGTCCATCCTGTTATGGAGAAACTTTCCTGACCACTGCTCGACAGTACTTGAAACAAAAAAACAACAAAAACATAAAAAACATAGCTCAACATTAAACAACAACAAACTATTAAACAATCTGTAAATCACTTATTATTTAAAGGGACTCTGTTCAGTATGCTTTGCCTTTGTGTTGTCTCAGACCTGTTTGTGAGAGTTCCTGTGTATTACCTGGCTGCCTGACGTCCTTCCTGGTTCCTGATCCCTGGCTTGTTCCTGACTCTGCTGTTTTCCTTTTTCCTGATTCCGGCTCATCTGACTATTCGCTTTGGCTCCTGACTCGGCTCGTCTGACTACCAGCTCTGGTTTTGACTCCTGGCTTGTTATTTGACTTGTGGACTTTTTATTATTTTTTGCTATTAATAAAGGTGTGATTATTTTTGCACTTCTCGTCTCAGTCTGATTCCTGGCACCCTGACACTTCCTTTGGGACAATGAATAGATTTGAATAAAACCCCAGACCCTGTTCCTGAAACGGAGCTGGAATGATTACGCCAGATAACTCCAGGTCTGAAACACACTTCAGGAAAGCCTGAGCCTTTACCGAGTTTGCTGGAATGCATGAGAGAGAAAAAATCTTCTAACAGGCGCTCATACTCTGAATCCTATTCTGTACCCCTGAGAGACAATATTCTGAACCCAATGATTTTGGACCGAATTGATCCAAACATCTTTGAAAAATCTTAATCTGCCCCCTACCAGCTGAGCTGGAATAAGAGCCGCACCTTCATGCGGACTTAGGGGCTGGCTTTGATCTTTTAAATGGCTTGGATTTATTCCAATTTGAAGAAGGCTTCCAATTGGAAACAGATTCTTTGGGGAAGAATTAGGTTTCTGTTCCTTATTTTTAGAACAAAAACGGTTAGAAGATTTAAATTTACCCTTAGATCTTATCTTGAGGCAAAAAAACTCCCTTCCCCCCAGTGACAGTTGAAAATATTGAATCCAACTGAACCAAATAATTTATTACCTTGGAAGGAAAGAAATAGCAATCTGGACATAGAAGTCATATCAGCATTCCAAGATTTAAGCCACAAAGCTCTTTTAGCTAAAATAGCTAAAGACAGAGATTTAACATTAATTTTGATGATAACAAAATATGGCATCACAAATGAAATTATTAGCATGTTGAATCAAGTTAACAATGCTAGGCAAATCAAGATTCAATTCTTGTTGTGCTAAAGTTTCCAACCAAAAAGTTGAAGCAGCTGCAACATCAGCCAAAGAAATTGCAGGCCTAAGAAGAAGACCTGAAAATAAATAAGCTTCCCTTAGATAAGATTCAAGTTTCCTATCTATAGGATCTTAACAAGAAATACTATCTTCCGCAGGAATAGTAGTACATTTAGCAAGAGTAGAGATAGCCCCATCAATTTTGGGGATCTTTTCCCAAAACTCCAATCTAATTGCTGGCAAAGGATACAATTTTTTAAACCTTAAAGAAAGAATAAAAGAAGTACCAGGCCTATTCCATTCCTTAGAAATCATATCAGAAATAGCATCAGGAACTGGAAAAAAAACTCTAAAATATCCACAGGAGGTTTATAAACATAATTTAAATGTTTACTAGCTTTAAAATCAAGAGGACTAGTCTGCTCAATATTCAATATAATCAACACTTCTTCAACAAAGAACGAATGTACTCCATTTTAAATAAATAAGTTGATTTGTTAGTGTCAATATCTGAGGAACGATCTTCTGAATCAGATAGATCCTCATCAGAGGAGGATAATTCAGTATGTTGTCGGTCATTTGAAATTTCATCAACTTAATGAGAAAATTAAAAAGACCTTTACATTTATTAGAAGGCGGGATGGCAGACAAATCCTTCTGAATAGAATCAGCAAAAAATTCTTAGAAATTCACAGGTATATCTTGTACATTAGATGTTAAAAGAACAGCAACAGGCAATGTATTATTACTGATGGACACATTCTCTGCATGTAAAAGTTTATCATGACAATTTATTACAAACCACAGCTGGAGATATAATCTCCATAAGATTACAACAAATGTACTTAGCTTTGGTAGAACTGTTATCAGTCAGCAGGATTCCAACAGTGTTTTCTGAGACAGGAACAGATTGAAACATCTTGCAAAATGTAAGAAAAAAAACAACATATAAAGCAAAATTATCAATTTCCTTATATGGCAGTTTCAGGAATGGAAAAAGAAATGCAACAGCATAGCCCTCTGATAGAGAAAAAAGGCAAGAGGCACATAGGAATGGGGTTTAAATTATGAAAATATTTGGCGCCAAGAATGACGCACAAACAAACAGAGAACATTTTTTGGCGCTAACAACATCCGGAAATGACACACTCGCATCATTCGAGACGCAACCTTGTGAAAGGACTCAGCGTCAACAAAGACGCCGGAAATGACGAATTTGCGTCATGGAACATAACAGCGCCAAAAAAATCTTGCCCCAAAAGTGACGCAATATAGTTTGGCCTTTGTACCTTATTGATGAATGTACCAACTATGTTAAGGATGTAAAATGAAATGATTTGGAATATTTCAACTTCTGTATGTTATACCTGTACTGTCTTTATGTGACCTCAACAATAAAATATATTTAAAAAAACAGGTTAATACCAATTATTAAACAATCATTTGGCAGACCCACTATAATGACAGGGTGTCTTATTACCCTGTTTCCCAGTTTTAGCTTTAACCATGCAGTGCCCCAAACTTTCCCTGAGTTTAGGCTTGTGGGGTGTTAGCTCATTTAGCTGTGTGTAGTACATGTAGAATAAAATAGTTGCCTGAGATCCAGTATCAATTAATCCCATGATAGGGTTGGTATCTGAATCCTGGAGCTCAGCTAATACATAATATCTCCCTGCAGTTTCTACCATTTCACACATAAAATTAGCATGTTTACACATTTGTGGGCTTCACCACAAATTACCTGAATCAGCCACGTTTCCTGATACGGCATAATCCTTACTCAACGTCTCCTCTGTGATAGGGATAACAGGTTTCCTGCATATTATGTCACAGTCAGGGCTCCCTTCTCCAGGTGAGGATTGCTCTGCGCATCCACCTGTGGGAATAAGGCTTAGGGAGAACTGCAAAAGAGGAGAATTATTAGTACTTCCAGACTGGGGACACCTGTCATCACAGTCAGTCCTTCTGTTGCTGGGCTGTAGGGAAAGAATTTGATTAGTATTATTTACATTCATTATCCCATTTGGTACTTCTCTCTCCCCAGATAATATCTGAGTATTTATGGTTGTGCCTGTGGCACACTGTTGGCCACTGGCGGTACCCCTAAAAAAAATATTATTAGGTTGCTGAGCCGTAACAGCTTGACTCATATTAGCAAACAGTTCACATAATTGATTTAACTGCGTACTTAGTTGACCCTTGATTATATAAGCTATTTCTACCCATGGGCCAATTTTTTGATGCCCCATGGTATTGATTCTTGGATCCTTGGTATCCCTCAGAGTCAACTATTTTGTCTATCTTGACACAGCTGTCTTTAGAGTTCAACTTCTCTAGCGTTAATATCCTGGGGTGCACTATTTAATTGGGGTGTCTGGTTATCCTGAGAGTATCTGCACCACTTATGGTATCTACTTCTACGGGGATACCTATTACCTTGTGGATATCCGTCTCTTTGGGGATATCTATTTATTTGGGTTTGCCCCCCCCATTTTGTATGTATGTATTCGGTACTTGTAAAGCGCGGTTAATCACCCGTAAGGGTCTTAAGGCGCTACTCATTTTATCGACCTTGGAAGGATGAAAGTCTGAGTGGACCTCGCCGGGGATCAAACCTGCAACCCTTGGGTTGCTACAGAGCTCAGGCTCAGTGCCTTAGCATGCTGAGCTATCTGTCCGACCTCAGAGTATATTCCCTCCTTTCAGCTTGTGGAATCTGCGCCTCAGCCCTTGGTGGGGGAGGGGCTGACTCAAAACTTTGAGGGGAAGGCCGGTTTTCTGTGGCCATTTCCGCATAAGTTTTCTTTTTGGATTCAAAATTGAGGGGGATAGGTGACACCCCTAGTTTCTGCCACAATTTTAGGGTGGGCCTCGGTTCTCTTTTAACCCCTTGTTTACTGGACTGCTGAATGGAGTATAATTTTATACTCTCTCTGATCAGCCAATTCAATGAACGGTTATCATCAAAGTCTCTAGCCAGATTTACTTTGATGTGTGAGGGTAATGCTTCATAAAATAAATTTACAAATTCTGAGCTTTCAAATTTGGCATTGTTTTCGGCCATAATGTAAGCACCTTTTAGTGTAGAAAGGAATTTGATTGGCCTTTGATTTTTGCCACATTTCAAACCGTATACAGCTGCTTTAGCAGCGGTGGCGGCACGATACTGCCCGAATTCCCTTTTTATTTTTTATTTCACTCCAAGTATGAATATTCATATCTTTCAGTGAAATAAAAAACTTACAATATTTACCTTCAAATACCCATGGCAGAAAGTAAATTTTAGACTGCTCACTATGAACATGATGAGGCCAATTTATCAAAGATCTTGCGGACCTGATCCGACAGTGCAGATCAGGTCTGCAAGACCTCGCTGAATGCGGAGAGCAACATGCTCTCTGCATTTAACATTGCACCAGCAGCTCACAAGAGCTGCTGGTGCAACGCCGCCCCCTGCAGACTCGTGGCCAATGGACCACCAGCAGGAGGGTGTCAATCAACCCGATCGTACTCGATCGGGTTGAATTGTGGCGAATCCTGTCCGCCTCATCAGAGCAGGCAGACAGGGTTATGGAGCAGCAGTCTTTAGACCGCTGCTTCATAAATGCTGTTTCTGGCGAGTCTGAAGACTCGCTAGAAACACGGCCCTTCAAGCTTCATTCGGAGCTTGATAAATGGGTCTCTTATTGTAGATAAAGCATTTTCATAGGCCACTAAGTGGTCGATTATAGAAATTTTGGAGAATATAGGTACTGCACTGTTTAAGAGTTAAATTATCTTGTGGGTGTCATACACCTTATTAGGTACATCTTGGGTTCTCCTAGGGATCTTATTATTAGGGCTGGAGCGCCCCCATCTGTCCTATTTTTACTATGGGGTGATCCCTTATGTGTATTATTATTATATGGGCTATCTGGGTAGCTGGCTCCACCCTCTGACTCACTAGAATAACTGTCTTCTCCCTCTGAAGTGTACAAATTACCTGAATTTAAAACGTTAGGTGACTGCCTCTTTGGAAAGTTTATTTCTTAGTCAATCAGGGTTCTATGTTTAAATTCTTCCCTAATGCTTTGTATTTTACCTCTCATAAATTCTTTTTGGGTTTTCATCATTTCTGTATTATTTTCATCACTAATGGAGAGGGGCCTATTATTGCTGAAATGCTCATTTAAACTTTTTATTTTAGTGATTAATTTTTGGCTATGTTTATCTAAGGCGGCCATGTCTTGTTTAAGTGTAACAATTTCATTTTGGGCTATTTTGAAATTCTCTTTGCATTTGCATGATGAGCGAATTTCATTTCCTAGCTGTTGTAATTGCAATTCCTTTTCCATAAGGTGAGTCGATATTTCATCATTAACCCCTTAACCACACACGGCGTACAGGGTATGTCAGGCACAAACTGGTCTTTAAAGACCAGCGACGTACCCTGTATGTGATCAGGGGTTTCAAGTGGCTGGAAGCGATCCTGATCGCTTCCAGCCGCTTTCAAGGTATTGCCGTGATGCCTCAATATTGAGGCATCACTGCAATACCTTTTTTGGCACACCGATGCAGAGAGAGCCACTCTGTGGCCCTCTCTGCATCGGCCAGTGATAGTGCCGATCATTGGTGGGTGGGAGCAGCTGCAGGGAGGTGGGTGGGCAGCCCATCGCTGGTGAGCTTCCGGACAGCAATGGGAAATGCCTATCAGCTGCACACGGGAGCGCACGCGATCTGGCCGCATTTTAAAAATGTAAGTGGTGGGAGAGGGTAGTGGGAAAAATAAATCTGAAAAAGGGATCTGGGATGGGAGGGTGGGTATTGTATGGGGGGCAGCTACACTACAGAAAAAGTGATTTTTTTTTTTTTTTTTAAAAAAAGGCCACATTTTATTGCAAAGTGGGTACTGGCAGACAGCTGCCAGTACCTAAAATGATGGTGAATAGTTAGTGGGGGGAGGGTTAGAGAGCTCTTTGGGGGGGATCAGGGAGGTTGGGGGCTAAGGGGGAAGCGATCCTGATCACATGAATATTTTTTATTATTTTTTTTTAAATAAAATTTTTTTTTATTTTAGTACTGGCAGACTTAATGCATGACTTAATAAAGGGAAGAGAGCTGTTTGGGAGGGATCAGGGGGTGGGATGTGTCAGGTGGGAGGTTGATCTCTACATTAAAGCTAAAATTAACCCTTCAAGCTCCCTACAAGTTACCTAATTGACCCTGTCACTGCTGGGCATAATACAAGTGTGGTGCGCAGTGGCATTTAGCGGCCTTCTAATTACTAAAAACCAATGCCAAAGCCATATATGTCTGCTATTTCTGAACAAAGGGTATTTATTGCCCTAAAACTTGCAAAAAAAGCAAACAACATGTAAACATTGTCAGGGTATAAGACTATCATAAAATAATATACACATGTATACTTATAAATAATAATATGTCTGTGTACACTAAATAATTCATTTTGTTTATGGGAACCAAAAGGGAAAATGTATGTAAACTAGCCCCCTCTATCACTCATCAAATAAATTACTTGCAGAACACAGAAATGTTTTCAAAGTATTTTTAGAGGAGACATTTGGTCTATTTAAACAGTCATTTCAAAGAACATGACAAAAGTTTAAACTGTTGAGATAGGATAGTCTAAAATGTTTAACTATGTCAGAATAATAACCTCTGTATCTATTTTTTAGACATATGATAACAAGATGTCCTATGAATATGAACCATAGACAAGATTCATGCATTTAGGATTTATTAGAAATATGAAATATATTATATTCCTGTTGAAATGCAATGCAATGTCAGGATACTGAATGCTATTTTTAAATGGATTTTAAATGCTATTAATTTTGGAACAGTTAGACATATAAATTATTTTGATGTAATATGATATTAAAAAGAATTTGATGTTTCATATTAAAATAATCAGAAAATTCACATGATGCTATCCTGCCTGGAATTCGGAGTGTAAGTAATTGAGGCAAGAAATTATGATGATTTTAAATAATCATTATATGGAGAATATTTAAATTGTAGCAAAGATGAATGTTAAGAATGAATCTGTTTTGTTTGTCATGTTGCCCCCGACGGACAATATCCGGTATTAAAGCCAAAAAAAAAAACTTGACTGTTAAAAGATACTTCCAAGATGAACAAATCCATGTTCAGTTTCAAAGGGCCAATCTTAGGCAAGCTTCCGTTGGGCGTTTCCAATCTCACCAATGATGGGACTGATCAAAAAAGGTGAGGGGTGAGATCAGAGTATTTAACCCCAAGCATAGAGAGAAAAAGAGGCTGCTGCTGGCTAACTCTGGCTAACTTTGACTGGTAAACCGTTTTTGCTGAACCATGAAGGAATAACTGCTGCAGTTATTATAAGCAAACAGCTACTTTTTATTCTCCATATGCGACAATACCCCAATTTTGGTATTCTGAGGTGAGATTGAACCTGTTGAGAAACATTGGAAACTGGATATCAACTTGTTTATTTGGTAAAGTATATATATATAAAGGTTATTAATTACATTAATATTTTAACACAAATATATGCATGGTCATTGCAGTTTAAATTATAGTTGATAGATTAAAGAGAGCAGTTTGTATTTTAGCTTATATTCATAGTCTGTGCATTGTTAAACATATATCCTTAATGCTAAGTTGTTTTATCTGTGCAAATATAACTCAGAGTTTGGTTATTGGCACAAATAATATTTACAATTTCTGATGTTTTAATAAAAGTGTATATTGTCCTATTGTTTAACTTAGCACTGTTAATTGTATTGCTTGAATGTTAGCAGCTAAATATCTTGGAATCTAATTGTGTAAATTGAATGAAAGTGTATTGTGAATAAGGCTAGTTAAAAGTTACAATTTCGGTTGCTTTGTAACGAGTATAGCATATTTTAATAATTCCTATATGTGTATAGTATTGATTCATATTCTTGTTCCTACAAATATATTTCAATGTGTTTATAGATATTAACTAATAATAAAGAATTCAGGAATTTATATAAATTTTATGGTTTCTAGTATATGCATATTGATTAAGGGTTTAATTTAAAGAAAGATTGTTAAATATATTGAGTTATAACCCTGCCATATACTGACATATTCTTTGGAGGCACTGCTGAGATATTATTAATATTTATCATATCAATATAATATATTTGCAGTAAATAGAAATCATTATAAAAAAGAGAAAAAATTTCATATATCGAAATTAATATTTTGAAAATATAATTTGTTTTTTGAAAATTGAACTATTGATTTTCGTATTTCAAGATTAATATTAATATCTTGAAATATTATTAAAGATTAATTTTTGAAAAATTAATAAAAATATTGATTTTTCATATTTCAAAATTAATCAAAAATATTAATTTTTCATATTTCAAAATTCATAAAAATATACATTTTTCATATTTCAAAAATCATAAAAATATAAATTTTTCATAATTCAAAATTCATAAAAATATAAATTTTTCATATTTCAAAATGAATAAAAAAAAATTGAAATATCCTTTTTTCTCTCTCTTTTATTGGTAAAAAATTGTATTAGCATTTAATTTAACTAAATACTAAGCCAATATAATAATGTCTGTAGCCAGAAGTGAATCATTTAGTTCTGTACATAACGTTGAAGGTTGTGCCCTAACAATACCCTTTACTCAAGGTCAGGTCATTAAGAGAGACAATATAGGCCACATTAAAGAGAGGTTTAATATTGTGGGTGAATTCAATGATTTTATGATTATGCTGGAAATTAAGGCTAAAAATATTGCCATTGATGATAATAGGTGGAATGAAAAAAGTGAATTATTCCAGGAATTATTAATGATTAATCAATGCAAGATTTTCAAAAAGCGAGACGAACTAATACTAAAATCTTGGCCCCTTGTGATATGCATTATTGACGAAATGTCGCTATATCTCATAGAGAAAGAATTGCAAATACAGGAGCTAGAAAGTAGTATTCGCTCCTCACGCAGATGCGAAGAGAATTTAAAAATAGCCGAAAATAAAATTGATGAGTTTGCCAAAGACATAACCACTTTAGATAAGCATAACTTAGATTTACTAGCAAAGATACAAGAGTTAAGTAAACAGCTTGCGCAAAGCCGGAGAGAATTAAGGCCTAGATTTGGAGTTTGGCGGTAGCCGTGAAAACCAGCGTTAGAGGCTCCTAACGCTGGTTTTAGGCTACCGCCGGTATTTGGAGTCAGTCAGGAAAGGGTCTAACGCTCACTTTTCAGCCGCGACTTTTCCATACCGCAGATCCCCTTACGTCAATTGCGTATCCTATCTTTTCAATGGGATCTTCCTAACTCCGGTATTTAGAATCGTGTCTGAAGTGAGCGTTAGAAATCTAATGACAAAACTCCAGCCGCAGAAAAAAGTCAGTAGTTAAGAGCTTTCTGGGCTAACGCCGGTTCATAAAGCTCTTAACTACTGTGCTCTAAAGTACACTAACACCCATAAACTACCTATGTACAACTAAACCGAGGTCCCCCCACATCGCCGCCACTCGATTCAATTTTTTTAACCCCTAATCTGCCGACCGCCACCTACGTTATACTTATGTACCCCTAATCTGCTGCCCCTAACACCGCCGACCCCTATATTATATTTATTAACCCCTAATCTGCCCCCCTTAACGTCGCCTCCACCTGCCTACAATTATTAACCCCTAATCTGCTGACCGCAAAGCGCCGCTACTTACGTTATCCTTATGTACCCCTAATCTGCTGCCCCTAACACCGCCGACCCCTATATTATATTTATTAACCCCTAATCTGCCCCCCCACAACGTCGCCTCCACCTGCCTACACTTATTAACCCCTAATCTGCCAAGCGGACCGCACCGCTATTATAATAAAGTTATTAACCCCTAATCCGCCTCACTAACCCTATAATAAATAGTATTAACCCCTAATCTGCCCTCCCTAACATCACCGACACCTAACTTCAAACATTAACCCCTAATCCGGCGACTGGAGCTCACCGCTTTTCTAATAAATTTATTAACCCCTAAAGCTAAGTCTAACCCTAACACTAACACCCCCCTAAATTAAATATAATTTAAATCTAACGAAATAAATTAACTCTTATTAAATAAATTATTCCTATTTAAAGCTAAATACTTACCTGTAAAATAAATTTATGTAAAATTTTACAGGTAACTTTGTATTTATTTTAACCAGGTACAATAGCTAAAATAGTTAAAATAATTACAAAATTACCTGTAAAATAAATCCTAACCTAAGTTACAATTAAACCTAACACTACACTATCAATAAATTAATTAAATAAAATACCTACAATTACCTATAATTAAACCTAACACTACACTATCAATACATTAATTAAATACAATATCTACAAATAAATACAATGAAATAAACTAACTAAAGTACAAAAAATAAAAAAGAACTAAGTTACAAAAAATAAAAAAAATATTTACAAACATCAGAAAAATATTACAACAATTTTAAACTAATTACACCTACTCTAAGCCCCCTAATAAAATAACAAAGCCCCCCAAAATAAAAAAATGCCCTACCCCTATTCTAAATTACAAAAGTTCAAAGCTCTTTTACCTTACCAGCCCTGAACAGGGCCCTTTGCGGGGCATGCCCCAAGAAATTCAGCTCTTTTGCCTGTAAAAAAAACCATACAATACCCCCCCCCCAACATTACAACCCACCACCCACATACCCCTAATCTAACCCAAACCCCCCTTAAATAAACCTAACACTAAGCCCCTGAAGATCTTCCTACCTTATCTTCACCATACCAGGTTCACCGATCGATCCAGAAGAGCTCCTCCGATGTCCTGATCCAAGCCCAAGCAGGGGGCTGAAGAGGTCCATGATCCGGCTGAAGTCTTCTATCAACGGCATCTTCAATCTTCTTTCTTCCGGATCCATCTTGCAGACCTCCGATGCGGAACATCCTGCTGGCCCGACGGACTACCGACAAATGAAGGCTCCTTTAAGGGTTTGAACTTGATTCAGCCAATCAGAATTTTCCTACCTTAATGCCGTTGATAGAAGACTTCAGCCGGATCATGGACCTCTTCAGCTCCCGCTTGGATGATGACTTCAGCCGGATCATGGACCTCTTCAGCTCCCGCTTGGATGATGACTTCAGCCGGATCATGGACCTCTTCAGCTCCCGCTTGGATGATGACTTCAGCCGGATCATGGACCTCTTCAGCCCCCTGCTTGGGCTTGGATCAGGACATCGGAGGAGCTCTTCTGGATTGATCGATGAACCTGGTATGGTGAAGATAAGGTAGGAAGATCTTCAGGGGCTTAGTGTTAGGTTTATTTAAGGGAGGTTTGGGTTAGATTAGGGGTATGTGGGTGGTGGTTTGTAATGTTGGGGGGGGTATTGTATGTTTTTTTTACAGGCAAAAGAGCTGAACTTCTTGGGGCATGCCCCGCAAAGGGCCCTGTTCAGGGCTGGTAAGGTAAAAGAGCTTTGAACTTTTGTAATTTAGAATAGGGTAGGGCATTTTTTTATTTTGGGGGGCTTTGTTATTTTATTAGGGGCTTAGAGTAGGTGTAATTAGTTTAAAATTGTTGTAATATTTTTCTAATGTTTGTAAATATTTTTTTTATTTTTTGTAACTTAGTTCTTTTTTATTTTTTGTACTTTAGTTAGTTTATTTAATTTATTTGTAGGAATTGAATTTCATTTATTTATTGATAGTGTAGTGTTAGGTTTAATTGTAGATAATTATAGGTATTTTATTTAATTAATTTATTGATAGTATAGTGTTAGGTTTAATTGTAACTTAGGTTAGGATTTATTTTACAGGTAAATTTGTAATTATTTTAACTATTTTAGCTATTAAATAGTTCTTAACTATTTAATAGCTATTGTACCTGGTTAAAATAAATACAAAGTTACCTGTAAAATAAATATAAATCCTAAAATAGCTATAATATAATTATAATTTATATTGTAGCTATATTAGGATTTATTTTACAGGTAAGTATTTAGCTTTAAATAGGAATAATTTATTTAATAAGAGTTAATTAATTTCGTTAGATGTAAATTATATTTAACTTAGGGGGGTGTTAGTGTTAGGGTTAGACTTAGCTTTAGGGGTTAATACATTTATTAGAATAGCGGTGAGCTCCAGTCGGCAGATTAGGGGTTAATGTTTGAAGTTAGGTGTCGGCGATGTTAGGGAGGGCAGATTAGGGGTTAATACTATTTATTATAGGGTTAGTGAGGCGGATTAGGGGTTAATAACTTTATTATAATAGCGGTGCGGTCCGGTCGGTAGATTAGGGGTTAATAAGTGTAGGCAGGTGGAGGCGACGTTGTGGGGGGCAGATTAGGGATTAATAAATATAATATAGGGGTCGGCGGTGTTAGGGACAGCAGATTAGGGGTACATAGGGATAATGTAAGTAGCGGCGGTTTACGGAGCGGCATATTAGGGGTTAATAATAATATGCAGGGGTCAGCGATAGTGGGGGCGGCAGATTAGGGGTTAATAAGTGTAAGATTAGGGGTCGTTAGACTCGGGGTACATGTTACGGTGTTAGGTGCAGACGTAGGAAGTGTTTCACCATAGGAAACAATGGGGCTGCGTTAGGAGCTGAACGCGGCTTTTTTGCAGGTGTTAGGTTTTTTTTCAGCTCAAACAGCCCCATTGTTTCCTATGGGGGAATCGTGCACGAGCACGTTTTTGAAGCTGGCCGCTTCTGTAAGCAACTCTGGTATCGAGAGTTGAAGTTGCGTTAAATATGCTCTACGCTCCTTTTTTGGAGCCTAACGCAGCCATTCTGTGGACTCTCAATACCAGAGTTATTTTAAAGGTGCGGACAGAAAAAAGCCAGCGTTAGCTACGCGGGTCGTTACCGACAAAACTCTAAATCTATCTGTAAGTGATTTAAAATGGTCATATCACCATAATGAAAACCCCTATATTAACAGTGAGAATAATGCAGATAATTGTAACTCCCTTAGAGAATGCGTCAGGGACGAAATGCAGAAATATATGGAAGAATGTAGACAAAGGACCCCTGTTGGGTCAGAAATAGATTTCCCAAATAGACAGTCACCACATGATGTAAATTTAGGGAGCTGCTGTAACTCAGCTGATGAGGGGGAGGGAAACTTCAATAGAGAGTCAGAGAGCGGAGCTAGATACCCAAATAGCCCACATAACAATAATATACGTAGGGGGTCTCCCCATAGTGAAAATAGGGAACACTCCAACCTCAAAAATAAGGCTCCTAGGAAATTCCAAAATAAGTCTAATAAGGTATATGACTCCCATAAAATAATTACTTTCTTAAAGGATGCAGTACCTATATTCTCCAACAAGGGAACAAACTCTGTAATTGATCACTTAGAGGCCTTTGAAAATGCTTTAGCTATAATGAATGTTACAAGTGAGCAATTAAAAATTAAATTTCTGCCCTGGGTATTTGAAGGTAAACATCACAAATTCTTTGCTTCACTAAAGGATATGAATATTTATTCCTGGAGTGAAACAAAACGACAGTGCCGAAAAGAATTCGGGCAACATCGCACTAAAAGTGCAGAAAAAATTGCTGTATATGGTTTAAAATGTAGTGCAAATCAAAGTCCCATAGAGTTCCTTTCCGTACTGAAAAATGCGTACAGTATGGATGAAAATAATCCCATATTTGAATGCTCAGAATTTGTGAATTTATTTTTTGAAGAACTGCCCGCACCCATTAAAATTAATTTAGCTAGAGATTTTGATGAGAGCTGCTCATTGGAATGGCTGATCAAAGAGAGTACAAAGTTATACTCTATTCAGCAGTCCGGTGAACAGGGGGTTAAAAGGGAATCAAAACCCAAAATTGTGTCAGAAACTAGGGTGTCACCTAGCCCCCTCAATTTGGAGTCTAAAAAGAAAACCTACGCGGAGGTGGCCAGAGGAAACAGGCCATCTCCACAGAGGTTTAACTCTACCCCTCCCCCAACCCGGGCTGAGGCGCAGAGAGACTATAACCAAAGTGGGAGACATACTCAGGTAAATAATTACTCCCAAAGAGAATGCCCACAAAATAATTGGTACCCACGCAAGGGTAGATACAATAAGTGGCGAAGATATTATCAGGGTAACCAGACACCCCAAGTAAATAATGCTCCCCAAAATACTAATGCTGAACAAATTGAACCCCAGGGGCAAACACGCCAGGATAGAAATAGCGGCTCTGATTCTGAGGCAACCCAATGGTCCAGGACTCATTATTATGGGGCATCAAGAGATAGGCCCAGGGGTAGAGGTAAGTTGTACGATCAAGTAGATCAGCTTTATACCCAGTTAAATCGGTTGAGCTAACAATTTGCTAATATGAGTAAACCTTTTACGGATCAGCAACCAAACAATATTTTTTTAGGGGTACAGCCATTGGTCAGCAGTGGACCACAGGCACAGTCATAAATACTGCAGTATCACCTGAAAGGGAGGGGAGAGATATACAAAATAAAGTGATAAATGTCAATAATGGTACTAATCATGTTCTCTCCCCACAGACCGGAAACAGACGATTTAGCTGTGATGACAAGCAACCTCAGCCAGGAAAAATTAACCAATCTCTTCCTTTGCAGCGTTCTCTAAACCTTATTTCCACAGATGCAGTACACAAGCACCCAGTCGACCCTATTATAGAGGGGACCGGTAGGTATGAAGTTTTTTCTGCATCAGAAAACATGGCGGATTCAGGTAACACGTGGCGAAGCCCACAGATGTATGATAATGCCAATTTTATGTGTGAAATGGTAGAAACTGCAGGGAGATATTATGTATTAGCTGAGCTGCAGGATTCAGTATCCAACCCTATCATGGGATTAATTGATACTGGATCTCAGGCAACTATTTTATCCCACAGGTACTACACACAGCTAAATGAGCTAACACCCCACAAACCTAAAATAAAAGAATTTGATGGTTCACTAATAGGTGTTGGGGGTGACTCTCTAAAAGTCTACGGTACGGCCTGGTTAAAATTTAAACTGGGGAACAGGGTCATAAGACACCCTGTCATTATAGTGGATCTGCCAACTGATCGTTTAATTATTGGTAGTGATCTCCTGAAGCGATTAAGCACCATAATTGATTGCATAAATAATGTTATTTGGTCACAAGTTAAAAGGCCTATTAATTATGAGAAATCTGGTATATCTCGCCCCCGACATAACTGTCACGTGGTGGAAGAGAAGCCAGATGCTGTGGAGATTCATTTCAGGAATAACTCTGTACCTGAAATCACTATCCTACAGATAGATGATCAGACTTCATTAAGTGGCTCTGATGGTAATACTTTAAAAATTTCGCCTGGAAAGATAGCGAATATTTCCTTAGATGGTGATGTATTAACCATATCTCTCCACAAGGGGGATCATAAAATCCCTAAGGGGGGCCACGCTCAATACCTCGCAGGAATTGAGAAAGTTAAAGAGGATCTATTTATCCCTATACAAGTGCATGACCTTGGTACAACAAAGTATGCCAAATTGAACTTAAAACAGGAAGCTAGCTATATAAGTGAAGGCTTATTAGCGCAGATAACTGAACCTAAAGTGATTAAATATCTTTCTTCCCAAGACCACTGTGTCCACAGCCAGGATAACAGGTTTGAAAGCTATAACATCACAGTGCTTATTATCTGTCTCTATAGGTAATAAGTCAGTGAAGCACCTGTTTTTAGTTTTAAATACTCCCCATAATCAAATATACATTAGCAATGATATCTTACATAGGTATGCCATACAAATAGATTTGATTAACTCTTGCCTCTGGAGCAGGTTAAAGGGGGACCCTGAAGAATTCCAGGATGAAAATGCAGCCCTGAAATCAAACCAGCAATTGCCATATGCTGTGAATATGCAGGTGTCTAGCGATGTTATAATTCCTGCCAGGGCTGATAAATTTATTTTACCCTTACAGGTAAAGAGAGGTCAGAAAATAAAAACTTCTGAAACACTAATTTGCCTCTCCCATAGAATGCAAAATCTGGGTGTCACAATGTCCTATACTCCTATGGTAAATATTGGAACTATTCCAATATATGTTATTGTACATAACATGACCCCACAGGATATAACTTTATCAAAGGGAACTACCATAGGATATGCACTGGAATCAAGTTATTACACTTTTGGATTCCAGAATAATGTAATTGGGCTAATACCTGAAGGATACCTAACTGAAGAACAATTAATAGAACAATCCTTTGCATCTATGCCAGAGGGTCCATTCACTATTCAGTCTATTTATCCATTCAGCTCAGAGGAAGACATCAATTATAATAATTAATTATATTGTCGGTTAGACAATTAATATTAAAAAACTGGAAGACTAAAAAAATGCCTGGCTTCTCAGTATTTATCAAATCGATCCAGATGCAGATAATTTTTGAGTCTTTCCATCTTAGAGAGGCAAATGAACGAGAAATTGAAAGGTTCCTACTGGGATGGTTACCTATAATCAAGATATACTCGGAAGATATACAAAAGACAATATTATACCCATTCTTAGGTTCTGAATGTTTCTATGAGTTGGTATTATTAGGTGATTTCCCGTCAGAGTGGATCGCGAGTTATAGGTAGATATATTAGAATGGTCATGAGAAGCATGGTAAGGATTGGGCTATGGTAGACAAGTCAGTGTTGTAGAGGACTGTCAGTGGGGTGGAGTGGAGAGCAGGAGTAGGAGTGCCCAGAGAGCCAATTTCATTTTTTTTCCCCTCTATTTCTTTTCTCTTCTTTTTTGCCTTCCTTTTTCTTTTTCCCTTTTTTATCTCTAGTCCATAAAAAGCTGCCAAGGTTAAAAAGATGATATCATTTCTGGCATTATATTTCCATGGCAAAATGGATAAAATAGACGTGCGATGTTCATGTATTATGTCATTTTCGCATATTGTATATTATATTTTGTAATTCTGTCTGGTGTTGTCAAAGACATATTATGTGTTCACCCGGCGTGGTGTTTTTACTTTGTTACCTGGTTAAATTGTATGAATCTTTTTTTTTTGGCAGCAACAAATAAACAAATATTTAAAAAAAAAAAAAAAATTTTCAAGAGTTAAAGGGACAGTAAACACCAGAATTTTTGTTGTTTAAAAAGGTAGATAATCCCTTTATTACCCATTCCCCAATTTTGCATAATCAACACAGTTATAATAATATACTTTTTACCTCTGTGATTACCTTGTATCTATGCCTCTGCAAACTGCCCCCTTATTTCAGTTCTTTTGACAGACATGCATTGTTAGCCAATCAGTGCTTGCTCTTAGGAGCTACACGTGCCGGAGCTCAATGTTATCTATATGAAACACATAAACTAACGCCCTCTAGTGGTGAAAAACTGTCAAAATGCTTTCCGATTAGAGACAGTCTTCAAGGTCTAAGAAATTAGCACATGAACCTACTAGATTTAGCTTTCAACTAAGAATACCAAGAGAACAAAGCAAAATTGGTAATAAAAGTAAATTGGAAAGTTGTTTAAAATTACATGCCCTATTTAAATCATGAAAGATTTTTTGTGACTTTACTGTCCCTTTAAACACAAGGGGTCAATTCCAAAGTTTCCAATTTAGTTTTTTGATATTGGAAAAAATCGTATCAGCCTTTTTTTCAATTTTGGTTTTATCTAAGCGAGCACAGTTGGCTGTCAATTAACAAAGGAACTGATACACCAAACAAAACCATTGCACAAATCGAAAAATTGCGGATTTATGCTATTTATACACTACATCACATTCCTATCACCTCTATAGCCAGAAACAGAATCAGAAACATTGATAAAATGACTAACATGCAACATTTCCTCTGTCAGTGAGTGCTTCTTTTTATAGTGGGTTAATGGAGTCCGTAATTGTGTGTGGCCTAGATTTGGAGTTTGGCGGTAGCCCTGAAAACCAGCGTTAGAGGCTCCTAACGCTGGTTTTAGGCTACCTCCGGTATTTGGAGTCACTCAAAAAAGGTTCTAACGCTCACTTTCAGCTGCGACTTTTCCATACCGCAGATCCCCTTACGTCAATTGCGTATCCTATCTTTTCAATGGGATCTTTCTAACTCCGGTATTTAGAGTCGTGTCTGAAGTGAGCGTTAGAAATCTAACAACAAAACTCCAGCCGCAGGAAAAAAGTCATTAGTTAAGAGCTTTCTGGGCTAACGCCAGTTTATAAAGCTCTTAACTACTGTACTCTAAAGTACACTAACACCCATAAACTACCTATGTACCCCTAAACCGAGGTCCCCCCACATCGCCGCCACTCGATTAAATTTTTTTAACCCCTAATCTGCTGACCGCCACCTACGTTATACTTATGAACCCCTAATCTGCTGCCCCTAACACCGCCGACCCCTATATTATATTTATTAACCCCTAACCTGCCCCCCACAACGTCGCAGCCAGCTACCTACAATAATTAACCCCTAATCTGCCGACCGCAAAGCGCCGCCACCTACGTTATCCTTATGTACCCCTAATCTGCTGCCCCTAACACCGCCGACCCCTATATTATATTTATTAACCCCTAATCTGCCCCCCTCAACGTCGCCTCCACCTGCCTACACTTATTAACCCCTAATCTGCCGAGCGGACCGCACCGCTATTATTATAAAGTTATTAACCCCTAATCCGCCTCACTAACCCTATAATAAATAGTATTAACCCCTAATCTGCCCTCCCTAACATCGCCGACACCTAACTTCAAACATTAACCCCTAATCTGCCGACTGGAGCTCACCGCTATTCTAATAAATGTATTAACCCCTAAAGCTAAGTCTAACCCTAACACTAACACCCCCCTAAATTAAATATAATTTACATCTAACGAAATAAATTAACTCTTATTAAATAAATTATTCCTATTTAAAGCTAAATACTTACCTGTAAAATAAATCCTAATATAGCTACAATATAAATTATAATTATATTATAGCTATTTTAGGATTAATATTTATTTGACAGGCAACTTTGTAATTATTTTAACCAGGTACAATAGCTATTAAATAGTTAAGAACTATTTAATAGCTACCTAGTTAAAATAATTACAAAATTACCTGTAAAATAAATCCTAACCTAAGTTACAATTAAACCTAACACTATACTATCATTAAATTAATTAAATACAATACCTACAATTACCTACAATTAAACCTAACACTACACTATCAATAAATACATTAAATACAATTCCTACAAATAACTACAATGAAATAAACTAACTAAAGTACAAAAAATAAAAAAGAACTAAGTTACAAAAAATAAAAAAATATTTACAAACATAAGAAAAATATTAAAACAATTTTAAACTAATTACACCTACTCTAAGCCCCCTAATAAAACAACAAAGACCCCCAAAATAAAAAATGCCCTACCCTATTCTAAATTACTAAAGTTCAAAGCTCTTTTACCTTAACAGCCCTGAACAGGGCCCTTTGCGGGGCATGCCCCAAGAAGTTCAGCTCTTTTGCCT
This sequence comes from Bombina bombina, assembly GCF_027579735.1. NCBI lineage: Eukaryota > Metazoa > Chordata > Amphibia > Anura > Bombinatoridae > Bombina > Bombina bombina. Next base: position 801,462,905 of record NC_069502.1, on the reverse strand, counting down.
GTAAAAAAAACCCATACAATACCCCCCCCCAACATTACAACCCACCACCCACATACCCCTAATCTAACCCAAACCCCCCTTAAATAAACCTAACACTAAGCCCCTGAAGATCTTCCTACCTTATCTTCACCCTGCCAGGTTCACCGATCCGTCCTGAAGAGCTCCTCCGATGTCCTGATCCAAGCCCAAGCGGGGGGCTGAAGAGGTCCATGATCCGGCTGAAGTCTTCATCCAAGCGGGAGCTGAAGAGGTCCATGATCCGGATGAAGTCTTCATCCAAGCGGGAGCTGAAGAGGTCCATGATCCGGATGAAGTCTTCTATCGCGGGCATCTTCAATCTTCTTTCTTCCGGATCCATCTTGCAGACCTCCGACGCGGAACATCCTCTTCTCCCGACGCCTACTAGACGAATGACGGTTCCTTTAAGGGATGTCATCCAAGATGGCGTCCCTCGAATTCCGATTGGCTGATAGGATTCTATCAGCCAATCGGAATTAAGGTAGGAATAGTGTAGTGTTAGGTTAATTGTAGGTAATTGTAGGTAGTTTATTTAATTAATTTATTGATAGTGTAGTGTTAAGTTTAATTGTAACTTAGGTTAGGATTTATTTTACAGGTAATTTTGTAATTATTTTAACTATTTTAGCTATTAAATAGTTCTTAACTATTTAATAGCTATTGTACCTGGTTAAAATAAATACAAAGTTACCTGTAAAATAAATATAAATCCTAAAATAGATACAATATAATTATAATTTATATTGTAGCTATATTAGGGTTTATTTTACAGGTAAGTATTTATCTTTAAATAGGAATAATTTATTTAATAAGAGTTAATTAATTTCGTTAGATGTAAATTATATTTAACTTAGGGGGGTGTTAGTGTTAGGGTTAGACTTAGCTTTAGGGGTTAATACATTTATTAGAATAGCGGTGAGCTCCAGTCGGCAGATTAGGGGTTAATAATTGAAGTTAGGTGTCGGCGATGTTAGGGAGGACAGATTAGGGGTTAATACTATTTATTATAGGGTTAGTGAGGCGGATTAGGGGTTAATAACTTTATTATAGTAGCGCTCAGGTCCGGTCGGCAGATTAGGGGTTAATAAGTGTAGGCAGGTGGAGGCGACGTTGTGGGGGGAAGATTAGGGGTTAATAAATATAATATAGGGGTCGGCGATTTTTAGGGCAGCAGATTAGGGGTACATAGGGATAATGTAAGTAGCGGCGGTTTACAGAGCGGCAGATTAGGGGTTAATAATAATATGCAGGGGTCGGCGATAGTGGGGGCGGCAGATTAGGGGTTAATAAGTGTAAGGTTAGGGGTGTTTAGACTCGGGGTACATGTTAGGGTGTTAGGTGCAGACGTAGGAAGTGTTTCCGCATAGCAAACAATGGGGCTGCGTTAGGAGCTGAACGCGGCTTTTTTGCAGGTGTTAGGTTTTTTTTCAGCTCAAACAGCCCCATTGTTTCCTATGGGAGAATCGTGCAAGAGCACGTTTTTGAGGCTGGCCGCTTGCGTAAGCAACTCTGGTATCGAGAGTTGAAGCTGCGTTAAAAATGCTCTACGCTCCTTTTTTGGAGCCTAACGCAACCTTTATGTGGACTCTCAATACCAGAGTTATTTTTATGGTGCGGCCAGAAAAAAGCCGGCGTTAGTTTTTCGGGTCGTTACCGACAAAACTCCAAATCTAGCCGATAGTAAATAAGTTATCTACCTTTCTCTATAAACTATAAGCAAGAAAAATGATTAGTTTAATAATGACTAGAGAGTAAAATGATGGTATTCAGTGATAATGTCTGCAACAGGGCATGGAAGGTGGAAGGGGTGGGAGGGGGCTGTCAGCTGTCAAACAAAAGCAGCTTTGGTACAACCTCCCCCTTGCTGTCATATCCTGTTTCTGTGATCTATAAATGTTTGAACTGTGGCAACAACATTAAAATCAAAAATTGAGGGAGAGGTAAGAAAGAGGAACACACGAGAGAGATTTTAAGCTGCAAAGAGCAGAAGTGGCGTGAAAAGTGAGGGAGAAGTAGGGAAACTGTTGCAAAGAAAACAAAAAGAAGCATGGAAAGAGTGAGAAAAAATCTTGAGAAAGATAAGCAGCCTGTTTCCTACCAAATGAAGGTCAAACCAATTGTCCAAAATGAAAGGGAGGGGGCATCAAACTTAATAAAGTCCTAGTCCTCTCAACACACTGGGAAATAGGAGGCTAAATAAAGGACCAAACAACCAACCTTGATATTTATGGTTACAATGTAATATGTAGAGAAAATAACTCATTATTTTCTCTACATTTTGTATTTAGTGGAGGATTGTAAACTCACTTTTCGCCTCCCCATAATTTTAATTGTTGTTGGTTACAATGTATAAACACCAACTTAATACTCACTCTGAAACAAAGGACACTAACCATACTTGACCAGTAGGATCCCCTAATCAAAAGGTCACCCAAAATCAGTCTTCTTACTAAAACCAAAAGTAAGCAGTATGGCACATTTACTGGTACCTGTTAAGAACAATTAGGAAAGGCAGCAGCTAAGATACAATTTGAAGAGGATGGTAGCTAATTTTAAATGAATCAGGTAAAGACCCATCTCAGCAGAAGCTGGTTATTGTCTCAATGTCCCCACAGTCACAGGCATTATCGGCTGCAAGATTTAATCTAAGCATTCAGGATACTGCTCATAAGCTAAAAACTCTTCTTCAAATAATTGGATACACCATGAACCAGCTAGAGAGACTTCCGTTTATGAATTGATCTTTGATTGTTTGTTTGAATGTTTGTATATTTTATTGCATATACTTCTGACTTTGTATTTTATTTATGTGAAATTTATTCCAATGCTTGTTTTGTATTGAACTTGAACTCCACTAAGCTGGCTTCTATATCTAATACATTTTAATAAATATTTAGTGATATTTTTTTTTGCAGTGTCTAGATTTTTGTTTGTATCAGTGTTGGTACTTTGGACGCTTTTCATAAACCTTTGTGCTGCTTATGGTTTCCGTATGTACACTTGATCATTACAGTATATGGCTCAGAATGTTACTACCATACCACTTAGAATGATATGAGGCGCACACGGTGCATACAAAGATCAATGTTAAACACTCAATAAAAAAGGGGATATCTGTATTTTTCTTTTTATATGTATAGTAGGTGTAAAGAATACATCACCTGTTCCCTACATCATATTCAACTGCACCAGAATGCTTGCTATTGCCTTATACATGATGTCAAATGAATTGATATAAAGTGCTATCTCTCTATAGACTAGAGGAGACGTATACTCTTTTTCCCTTTTTTTCTTGTAATAAATACCATACTTAGTTGTATTATGGCCAATGTTCTTGCACATTGTCAATTCGTTTAACACTATATTTTTCTGTTCATTATTATAGAATTGTGATCACTACAAAACTTTTGCTTGTTAATTATAAGTGCCTATGTCCATATCTGACATTTTATTTGAACTTCAATAAAAACATTTAAAAAAAAAAAAAAGAGGAAGACATCTGTAAAATTGAAGAAGCCTCTCTAGTGTTTGATAAGCCGATCAAACAGCAAGATTACCCCAATACCCAGAGTCATGGGGGACATGTAAATTATAATCAAGGGGATCTCACCTCTAGGTTGGAAGAAGCCTATGAAATAGGACAGCCTGAAATCTTTCCAGGATTTCAGCAAATAGTCGAAGAGCAAATATCCTTAGCTTATGGCTGTTCCAGCGATGATGAACGCCAACTGTTGCGAGAACTCCTGATGGAGTACAAGGATATTTTTGCTAGGGATTCTTATGACTGTGGTACTACAGACTTGCACATTACAAGAATACAAACAGATCCCAATGCGCCACCTGTCTTTGTTAAACAATACAGACTTCCTTTAGCCTCATATGATTCTCTTGCAGAAATAATAAGGAACCTGGAAGAAAGGGGTATTATACGACAGGTGCATAGTTCTTATAACAATCCTATTCTAGGTGTTCTTAAGCCCAATGGACAATGGCGTTTGTGTGCTGACTTAAGACAGCTAAACAAATGAGTGTACATGTCTGGCTGGCCTGTGCCATATATTGACCAGTGCCTAGCGCAGATGCAGGGATCCAAAATATTCACTGCCATTGATTGTGCACGGGGATATTGGACCATAAAAGTACATGAGGAGGACCAGTATAAGCTGGCGTTCTCATTCCAAAAGGTCCAGTATGCATTTCAGAGACTTCCTTTTGGATACATAAATGCTGGACATGAATTTGCTGTATTCATACATAAGGCTATGCCTGATGCACTGGAAAGGGGGACCTTATCTTATGTTGATGATGTTTTAATCAAAAGCACAGACTTTGAAAAACACATCGTAGAGCTTAAACATGTCTGATAGCTTCAACCAATCGGATTTTTCCTACCTTAATTCCGATTGGCTGATAGAATCTTATCAGCCAATCGGAATTCGAGGGACGCCATCTTGGATGACGTCATTTAAAGGACCAGGCATTCAGTGTTAGGACGTCGTTGGAAGAGGATGGCTCCGCGTCGGCTGGATGGAAGATGGCTCCGCTCCAGATGATTGAAGATAGAAGACGCCGCTTGGATGAAGACTTCGGCCGGATGGAGGACCTCTTCTGCCCCGCTTGGATGAAGAATTTGGCCCGGCTGGGTGAACACGGCTCAAGGTAGGGGGATCTTCAGGGGGTTAGTGTTAGGTTTTTTTTAAGGGGGATTTGGGTGGGTTTTAGAGTTGGGGTGTGTTGGTTGTAATGTTTTTTTACAGGTAAAAGAGCTGATTACTTTGGGGCAATGCCCCGCAAAAAGCCCTTTTAAGGGCTGGTAAAAGAGCTGAATACTTTGTAATTTAGTATAGGGTAGGGCATTTTATTATTTTGGGGGGCTTTTTTATTTATTATTTTATTAATATTTATTAGTTTAACGTTCTTGTAATGTTTTTTAATTTTCTGTAATTTAGTGTTTGTTTTTTTGTACTATAGTTCAGTTTATTTAATTGTATTTAATTTTAGGTAATTGTAGTTCATTTTTTTAATTAATTTAATGATAGTATAGTGTTAGGTGTAATTGTAACTTAGGTTAGGATTTATTTTACAGGTAATTTTGTAGTTATTTTAACTAGGTAGCTATTAAATAGTTAATAACTATTTAATAGCTATTGTACCTATTTAAAATAAATACAAAGTTGCCTGTAAAATAAAAATATATCCTAAAATAGCTACAATATAATTATTAGTTATATTGTAGCTATTTTAGGGTTTATTTTACAGGTAAGTATTTAGTTTTAAATAGGAATAATTTAGTTAATAATTGTAATATGTATTTAGATTTATTTAAATAATCTTTAAGTTAGTGGGGTGTTAGTGTTAGACTTAGGTTTAAGGGTTAATAAGTTTAATATAGGTGGCGGCGGGGTCCGGGAGCGGCGGTTTAGGGGTTAAACATTTAATTTAGTTGCGGCGGGGTCCGGGAGCGGCGGTTTAGGGGTTAAACATTTAATTTAGTTGCGGCGGGGACGGGGTCCGGGAGCGGTGGTTTAGGGGTTAAACAATTTATTTAGTTGCGGCGGGGTCCGGGATCCGCAGGATAGGGGTTAATAACTTTAATATAGGTGGCGGCGGTATAGGGGGCGGCAGATTAGGGGTTAATAGGTATAATCTAGGTGGCGGCGGGCCCGGGAGCGGCGGTTTAGGGGTTAATATATTTATTATAGTTGCGGCGGGGTCCAGGAGTGGCGGTTTAAGGGGTAATAACTTTATTTAGATGCGGGGGGCTCTGGGAGCGGCGGTTTAGGGGTAAAATAGTATAGTTTAGTGTGGGTGCTTAGTGACAGGCTAGCAAGAAAGCTGCAAAGAAGCCGATGAGCAGCGAGATCGATGACTGTCAGTTAACAACAGTTCGCTGCTCATTGCTCCGTACTTGGTGCGCGGCTTCTTGACAGCTTTCTTGATAACTTTGGCGAATGTATTCAGGTGCGCGGCGGCGATGTTAGGCGAGCTTAGGCAAGCGTATTGGGCCGGCGAATGCAGATAAGTAGACGGCTTGATAACTAGAGGCCTAGAGGTTAATAGGTTTAGTTTGTGTCTGCGATATTTAGGGACGGCGGTTTAGGGGTTAATATGTTTAGTTAGTGTCAGCGATGTCGGGAAACAGTGGTTTAGGGGTTAATACCTTTATTATAGACTTAGGGCTTGATTTATCAAAGCCCTGCGGCTGCAAGTTCTCATAAGAACTTGCTCGCTTTAATTTAACAAGCAGCGGTCACCAGACCGCCACTTCCCTAACCACTTTGCCACCTCTAAGGTGGCGAAATTCAATCTCTGTGATCTAGTCCAACCGAGGAGATTGACAGCTCCTGCCCGTGCGTGATTGGCTGTGCACAGGCAGGGGGTGGGATTGCACACGAGCACAAAATTGCGCTTGTGTGCAATGGCGATTACCTGCGGGTAATTTAGCCCCACCACAGGCGAGCTGAGGCATACAGGGGCGCGTTTATGTGCCCCTTTCCGCCTCAGCTTTGATAAATCTAGTCCTTAGAGTTAGTGTCGGGGAACTGCGGTTTAGGAACAATAAAAAATTCTGAATAAAAACAGTGGATCCGAAAATTCGGAAACTAATTTATTCATTTTCGGAATTTTTCGGGATGTGCTGATTCGGAAATTCGGATGCATTCGAAACGCCAAATCGGACAAAATTCGTCCGAATTCCGAATTTGCACAAAACGAAACGCACATGTCTACTTTGCACTATGACTACCTTTTTTTTTGTTTGTTTTACTGTTCATATATACATTTTCTGTATCTCCCTCCACCCAAACAGCACTAAACTATGAGTATATATATACAGTATATATATATATATATATATATACAAAACACGGAAGAGGACTGAGCTCTCATACCGGACCGGGTACACATCCCATGACCCTGTAACATGCTCAGCCCTGGGTGCTCACGGGCACTCACAGGATGCTGTGCTGTCCCCAGAGTCACAGGCAGTTAACCCCAGACAGGTCTGGGTGCAAGAACCATAGGGAAATTACAAAACAAATTAATACAACACACAGAGAAAGTCCAGCACTCACTTACAAGCTCTCAGATAAGATTTAAAAGCAAAAATGAAAAGGTTAGTTACCGCATTTGGCCAAATGGGACAAGCCCAGGTACCACATCAAGGTACTTTCCAATACCTGGGACCCTAAAACAGCCACACAATGCAAGCTCTCAAATCCAAACAAACAATTTTTTGCTTTTAAATCTTAGCTAAGAGCATGTAAGTGAGTGCTGGACTTTCTCTGTGTGTTGTATTAATTCGTTTTGTAATTTCCCTATGGTTCCTGCACCCAGACCCGTCTGGGGTTAACTGCCTGTGACTCTGGGGACAGCACAGCTTCCTGTGAGTGCCCATGAGCACCCAGGGCTGAGCATGTTACAGGGTCATGGGATGTGTACCCGGTCCGGTATGAGAGTGCAGTCCTCTTCCGTGTTTTGTATATGTCTAGGATGATTACATAAGCCTGTGCACCCTTCCCCCTTGTTCCCAGTTTGTTTGGATTTGAGAGCTTGCATTGTGTGGCTGTTTTAGGGTCCCAGGTATTGGAAAGGACCTTGATGTGGTACCTGGGCTTGTCCCATTTGGCCAAATGCGGTAACTAACCTTTCCATTTTTGCTTTTAAATCTTAGCTGAGAGCTTGTATGTGAGTGCTGGACTTTCTCTGTGTGTTTTATATATATATATATATATATATATATATATAAACTGTAATGCCCTTTTTATATTTGAAATCTTTTTTTTTCCACATTAATTTCACAGCTTTGCAGTTTGTCTACCTTTTTCTGTTTCACTGTTCACATATACATTTTCTATATCTCCCTCTCACAGAGCTTACAAATGATTTATGACAATAGTGCCTAAAGCCGTTCACTGCAAATGGCTTTTGCTTAGAGCATAGAACTTGTGGGCAGTTTAAAGAGTAAAACCGTGGGGGCGTTAAAAACATAAACAGTGCATATAAAGCATTTTATTTAAATTGTGCTGCATAATGTGTTTTTATATAAATACTGTAGATGGGGAAGCAAATACATATATACTGGCATGACAAATAAATATGTATGTTCAGAGACTGCAGCTCACATGCTGCAAAAACAGATACGATTCTCTAAGTAATATGCTGTGCGTGTCATGTGACTGCATCATGAGCATGTGACTACTCTGCCCCTGAAACGTACGTTACAATATGGCAGCTTACATAGGAAATCAAGCACTGGATTAACACTGTACTTTAAAACAATCTCCTTCAACAGTTTGGGGTAAGGACTCAAATTAATGTGACAAACACAAAAGCATTTATTGGTTTGGTAATGCAAATTCCAATGCATTATTATAAGCTATAAGTACAGAGAAACTGCATTTTTTTGTGTAGCAATAGCAATTAGCAAACAAATCATATGATAAACATTTAAATCAATCAATGTCATTCTGTTACTTCATGTTGTCTAACTCTGACATTTTTATATTTGTCAGCTCAGCTTGCTGCATATTCCACCCTCTGTGTCTTTTTGTCAGAAAAAAAGCAGGGCACAAGAAATTAAATGAAGAATAAATTAATATCATATATACACATACACTAATACAGGGTTGTTTGGAACAAAGTAAGGAGGGATGGGATGATGGGATCAGATCAGCAGGGATAGCAGCCACTAGCACAGAATTGCAGATTTGATTAGATTTGATATTTTGAAGAGAATTGCCTTTCAAAGACCATGGGCGCGATCCGATATACAGCGTAGTTTTCGGCGCAAGCAAGGGAACCAGCGCCGCCCGTAATTTCACCTTGCACATCGGGGTATTGCATATACTGCACCGTTAGATGCTAAACTGGCGTAAGTAGGACAAACTGGCAATCTTCCGAAAAGTGTGCAAATACACATTTTACTCGTCGCAAGTAACTTACGCCTGTATTTTGTCCACGTAAAGTCTCAATAAAGAGTAGTTTTATGCAAATTAGGCTAACACTCGTAAAAATCAACCGGGACTCCATCTAAAAATGCGCCACGTAATTACGCTATTCAAAAGTCATATATAAACCCATGTGCAGCCACCATTTTCTTCAGTGTGTTTGGATGGTTCGTTGAGCTACAGCACGCTACAGTGGAGTGGAGGATTAGTCAGAGTAGAGAGAGAGGCGCAAATAGAGGAGTTAGTTAGTTTGCATTGTTGGTTGTTTAAGCTTGTACACTTACACATATTTTTACATATTGCACACATATTGCATACATACATATACAAAATACACAACACTTTTTTTTTCTAACACCTCACACATTTTATTTCAATTTTACAGTGTGATAGGCTGACTGGTTGTGATTGTGTGTGATTGAACTGGGAGTCAGTGTGAGTGTGTGAGTGTGTGTAGTGTGAGGATGGCAGGGAGAGGTAGGGCGGAGGGGAAGAAGGGGAGAGGAGTGTCAGGGAGAGGAGAATTGTAGAGGACAGGAGGAGCAGTGGGGTCCCGGTCAGGGAGTAAGTGGAGTGGGGAGAGGGAGAGCTAGAAGGGATGATGGGAGGGGAGATACCCGAGAGCCCCAGAGACCAGGCACATCTAGAAGAGGGACAGAGGGTGCACATAGGGACAGAAGGGGGGAGGAGGGAGAGGATAGGGAGGAAACCACACCAGGGACATCACAGGGAGCAAGCCAGGTGTCCACAGAGGATGAGAGGATGAGATGTCCAAACTTCTTATTCGATGAGAATGTTGCCCTAGTTCAGGCCATCATGGACAATCACAGTGCCCTCTTCGGCCAGGAGAAGGGCAAAAGCATTGCCAAAAGGCATAAAACGGCATGGTTGGCGGTAGAGGATGCCATCAACAGTGTGGCCCTGCAGAGGAGGACTGTTGATGGCCTTATAAAGCAGTGGAACGACTGCAAGAGGTGGGTGAAAGAAAAGATGGGGCAGGAAGCCATGCACCAGAGGGGAACAGGGGGTGGTCCACCCCTGGACATAGAATACAACACCTGTCAGGAGATGATACACAGGTCCCTGAGTATCACAGCAGTCTGTGGACTTCCAGGGGCTCGTGACTCAGGGGCTGCAACCACAGCACATCATGCTGGTGAGTAACATCCCACACACCAGTATTATATGTATTTGAGATATAACATCCTTTAATGTCACACATTCATGTACACAATGAGGAGCATGGTATTTGGCCTACTAGCAAAAACATCTACAATTATATTTGACATTAATGCTACTTAACACAATGCAATTCATGATATGAGGTGGAATAGTGCAATACTAACATGTCTCAGAGTAACACAGGCCACAAGCTACATGTAGCGTTTTCAGTAAATGGACACTATAGCCATCACAATACTTTTAGCTCAAGAAAGCAGGTTCAGTGCCTACATCAGGCTAAAGTAAATTGTGTGACCATAGTGTCACTTAAAGAACAAATTTTCTCCATCATTGACATGTACACATAACTATTGTATGAAACACATACCTGTATACTGCGCATATTAAAATCCCTCATATCACAAATCACAATGTGCACATGCATGTTATAGAGTTTGACATGAGAATCAGTATAGGCCCTAGCATGTATCAATGTACATTGTATGCCCACATGGACATATATATGACTGTACTAATCCCTCTCATCATTTGACTCCTCCATAGAACCTCCTGTCATGAGGATGCAAAAAGGCATTCTGCCACCTCCACCACCACCACCAGTTACAGGCATGCCGCCACCTCAACCACCACCACCAGTCACAGGCATGCAGCCACCACCACCAGTCTTCAGGCAACCACGTGAACATTATGCTCCCAGGCATGAGCAGGGTTGGATGGCTTCAGTTGAGGACCCGGAAGTGATGCCACCACCATTGACATATGACCCCTGGCAAGATTCCTGGCCAGAGGAATATTCTTCTTTTGGATTTGAGGGGGAGCCAAGACAGCCACAAAGGGTCCATTTATTTACCCCCCCCCCCCCCAACACAATCTCAGGGCAGTCATGGCTTTTACACACAGGCTATGTCACAAGAAGTGCCAACTGGACAGGCTGAGTGGTCACACACTGGTGGGACTATCAATCCACCCTGAGGGCTACACCATACTCTTCACTTGGGAGAGCACCACCATCCTCTTCACTTGGGAGAGCACCACCATCCTCTTCACTTGGAAGAGCTCCACCATCTGCAGAAGAACATATAGCTGAAAGTATTCAAGCAGCAGCAGATGCAGCTGAACCTGCACCTCAAGCACCACCAGATGCAGCTGAACCTGCACCTCAAGCACCTAGAAGGCTTGCTGCTCAAGAGCCTGTGGATGCATTGTATTCACCCCTGGGTGAGGAATACATTGCACTCCAGAGGAGGCTCATAACAAGCACGGAGAATATACAAAGAGGCCAAGAGAGGTTCTTCAGGAGCCAACAGTGGAGACAACAACGTAGCATAGAGCTACAGAGGGACATAGCAGCATCGTTAAGAGCAAGTGTTCATAACCAATCACAGATGATGCGAATTCTGTCTGATATGCAGATGCAAATGGACAATAGATGGAGAGAACAAAATCAACTCTTGGGTGTGTTGGTTGAGCACTTTACACACCAGCAGGACACTGCCTCCAGCCTATCATCTGTGGCCAGCACACCAGCAGAAAGAGAAGAATCTTCTCAAACCAGGAGAACAAGGCAATCCACTACAGCCACCTCAGCCCCCTCATCCAAGAAGCCTAAAAGGAAATAAATATTCTTATAGTTCACCATAAATCTTGTCCTCTGTTATTTACCATATAATTGTCATCCACATCCATGTGAGGTGTGTTTTAGTACACTAATATTGTTAAAACATATAATAAGGCCTGTGTGGAAATGGCCAAAAAAAAGGTAATATTATCCTGTTTATGACATATTCTTGTACTATAACTCACATCCACAATAGTTGCTTCTGAAGGGTACATATAGTAATATTCACTTCTAAGATGTAAATCAATGTATCTGACATCCAATATAAATTGACACATTGGTATATATAGTAGTGATGTTACTGACAGGGTGGACATTATCAGGTGTTTTAAGTCTGCAGGTGAGAGGTGGTGTCTGTGATTGGTTTGACACAATTGCAAAGAGGCAGCCTTCAAGAAGGTGTTAGAAATTATCATATGAGCCATCTTAGGTTTTGCTTTCAACTAAGAATACCAAGAGAACAAAGCAAGTGTTCTAATTAAATCTGAAAGTAGTTTGAAATAACGCCCTATTTAAAAGAAGAAGGTTTTCTTTGGACTTGACTGTCCCTTTATGTATTTTGGCATCAGTGCCAAGCTGTGTTAGCATTAGAATAAATTACACTACAGTGGGTTCTAAAGAGATGAAGGTAATACAATTTAAAGTAAATAAGCAAGTATATGTCCATAATGTGATAAAGTACCTACAAGCTCAATCCATTTGATTATGTTGTGGCTTCAAACTATTTCAAATACACAAATAAACCTTAAACAAGCAATATCATAGTATACTGTCCCTTTAACCTTGAGATGCTGCTTAAATGTATGTGTTTGTTAAGGCTTCCAGGGAGTTACGTTGGTTTTTTAGTCAGTGCAAGTGTTCCTGCGCCTGCAATTTGTGGCGAGATGAGAATGGAGTAGATTTTCTGAATTCAGCGCACGTAAGTCCTTACGCTGTATATTGGATACCAAATTGCGCGTAGTTCTATGTTAGTCTATGGGTAAAAAAAATACGGCTGAAGGGTGAAATATACACGTGTAACTTGTATGCTACGCAGTATATGTAATACCAAAATCGTGCAAAATCTGGCGTCGCCGGCTTTTGCGGGCGACGCTGCATATCGGATCGGGCCCCATACATCCAGGTTAGTTTGCACAATGCATGCTATTTAAGAATCATAGGAGGAAGAATGTTCAAAGAATTAGGAATATATACATGTCCTATATTAGAATATGTTTATTTTAGATACATTACTCCTACTTTGTGCTAGAGAGGACTCAGATTCTGGCCAATTAGACAAAGGGATACATTTTATAGTTAATATTTAGGTATATTATTTGAAGGGACATGAAATATTACATTCAATTATTTTCCTCATACAATCAAATTTAAAAATATTTTCAAAATTTGATATGCATTATTTTGTCTAATTTTAAATGCTAATGTGTAATTCAACTATTGATTAGACAATATAATGGGATTATTTTCCAATTATGGATAGATATAGATTTCAAGTCTGAATCTGTTTTTAATATCAAGACAAAAAATACATGTTAGAGAACAGACACAAGATAATTTTACAATTATTAGATTTCATGAATATGTTAAGACATGTGTTCATTAAATATCCTAAATGACTGTTTGTAATATTTATTTTCTTTCTTTTTCAGTTTCATTTGTGATGAATTCCCTAGTTCTTTTTTTGTTGTAAATAAATTTATTTTCATACTATATATTTTTCTATGTATTTTTTTTAAATACATATTCTTTGAGATATATCTCTATAACAGTAAGATAGGAAGAAATATATCCATATAATATTCTGACATGTAAACAAAATATTAGTCCCATGACTGTTAAAGTCATCCATTTTACAAGCACATGCCTGATATCAAATATACTAATTTTGTTTAATGTATTGAATGAAAAATATAAACACAGCTTATTCAGATAATGTTAAAGTCAAGTATCTTACAAAATTTAAGTTGGAGTTAAATACATCCATCTATGCTTTTATTGTGTGATTTATAGATGTTAAAATCATAAAATGTTTATGACGAGGATATGTAGTATAAATTATACATAACAATTTTGTTGATTTCACTTTTAAGACATGAAAGTGTTTAACTTACATTAAAGTGACAGTGTAGTTTAATGTTAGATTTACATTCTAATCTCTATAATCTTTCTTATGTATCCAAAAACATTCTTACACTAAATATAGGTTATTCGGCTTTAATTATATTTAAGGTAATATGTTAGAAATTATCTTTAAATAAAACATAAGTTAATTTCAGATTTATACCAAGCTAGTTATTGTATGCCATATTGATTACTTTTCAGCTCTAGTGGAGTTATTTGAAGGGTCAGTTAACTATAGATATAACAAAAGATAATTTCTAGCAATTATACTCTTTACCTGTTGGATAGATATCACATATCTATAGGTATTTCCATTCCCCTTTAGTTTAGTTTATTTCTACAATGTTAACTCCACATATTCCTAATGGTTTTGTCCTTAAAGGGACATTAAAACCAGAATTTTATTTAATGATTCAGAGGGATAATACAAATCTTTTAAAACAACATTTAAATTTACTTCTATTATCTAATTAGATTCACTCTTTAGATATCCTTTGTTAAAGAAATAGCAATGCACATGGGTTAGACAATGACACAAGGCATCTATCTGCAACCACCAATCAGCAGCAACAGAGCCTATCTAGATATGATTTTCAGGAAAGAATATCAAGAGATAAAAGCTAATGAGATAATAGAACTAAATTAGACTTTTTTAACATTGTATTATCCATCTAAATCAGGAAAGAACATATAGCTTAATGTCCCTTTAAGGTAAAGCTGAATAAATACAGCCATTGGAAGATATTTAATTCACAGTGGGGCAAACAATACAGAAGGTAATACAAATATGCTTTATTCTCATGTTATCCTAAGTTTGAAAAATGGAGATGCATAGGTTTATGATCAGCAAAGCATTACTGGGAAATATTTACTTATTTGTGGGTGGGCAACAATGCATATTTACAATGTTTAGACAGATGTATTTTGATAAATTTAAAGATTGCATATTAGCTCTTTAAAGGGACGGAAATTCAAAAGCGTTTCTTTCAGGATTCCGAAATGAAACATATTTATAAACATTAAAATGTACTTATATTATCTAATTTCCTTCATTATTAAGATATACTTTCCTTTAAAATCATATCTAGATATGCTCAATAGCTGAAGATTGGTGGATTCACAGAGATGCCTTGTGTGATTGGCTCAACCATGTGCATTGCTATTTCTTCTGTAAAGGATATCTAAAGACTAATCTAAATAGATTGAGTTGATTTTAAATTTTTAAAACTGTATTCTCTCTCCGGATCAAGAAAGAAAATATTTGGGTGTAATGTCCCTTTAAAAATAAAGACGCCGTTGCCCAATAACATATGTGAGCAGTTCAGACAAATACAAGCTCAAGGTTTATTTACTAATAATGAACAAACGTGTAGTTTAACATTTAAAAACAGATTATCAAAGTTCCATCCATTATAAATACAAATTGCGCATTTCAGAAATATAGCGTGGGAAACGTATCTGGCAACACGAGATTCACATTTTTAAAAATACTAGTATAATGCCACGCACTAGAACACAATCGATGTGCATTATAAATACATTTAATAGAGCAATGTCAATACTGCACAATAAGTCACGATATTTCTTTAATAAACAATAAATACATACAATGTTTACTATTTTCCAATAAAATGTATTTATATTAAATAACCTGATCGATATTTAAACATCGAAATGTGTAAAACATTTACTAATGTGACTGGATTATATTTAATATATTTTGCGTCACACATATCCGCATAACAGCCCCATGAGTTACAAATAAGTCTACATGAAAAATTTAGTAACAGCACCCCCTGGAGGTATGTGTATGGAAGTTACTAAGATATGAAACATTAAGAAACGGCCAATCAGAGTTCATCACACAAACATAACTTGAGTCAGTATGGTCTCACAGACATGATAACAAAATTACAATATTTTATCCAATCAGATGTACAGATACCATGTCCCATGGTACATATCATGTTTACTCCACCATATAAAAGTCCATTACACGTTGCCATTTTTGTCAGTTCTCTAATGCCTGCTGGCGTATATATATATATTATATATATTTTCTCGTCGAGGGACTAGCAGGCATGACGTCTCCCAGGATCTTACAGTTGGAGAGTGCAGCACTGGTCAACGCCGTCGAGGACTTCTATCCACAGCTGTTTGGGAACAAGAAGAAGTTGACGAAGCAGAGTATTAGGAAGGCCCTCTGGTTGTCTATCACCAATGACGTTAATTTGGTGTGTGGCATCCAGAGGACCACGGATCAAATCATGCGGAGGTTCGGGGATATGAGTTTGCGGCTAAGCCATAAAGTTGACTAAATATGGGAGTGGGTAAAAGCCCGTCGGAGGGATGGAAAGCAAGATCCACCCCCACGAAAACTGTACCTGCAAACTTATGAGGTGACTTTATTGGCCCTCCTCAATCTCTGGGTCCCCAAAAGATTTAGATCCGCTGGCTCCTCAACTTCTTCTTCTTCCATCCCAGCTGCTGGATCAGAAAGTCCAGACCCAGAGGCCAGTGCAGCTGCTTCTCCAGCCGGTGACCTGGGAGAAGAAATCGAGAGGCTGAACCAGGTAAATATCAGACTTCATATAATATATTAATATTTGAGTATATATTTAAGCAATGTGTATATAGTCATATATTCAATCTATATAGCTCTCACAACACACGCTACATATGATGTTTAGATATCTGAATTTAGAATCGTCACACATGAAATATGAATGATGTTTCTTGCGCTCTCCAGAATATGCGTCACAGAGCTAAAATAAAATTGCGCATCCGTGAAATCCCTATCATCCGCCATTTCATAAATTGACTATCGAATCATACCACAGTTCTAAATATTAATTGTTATCATTCAATATTAACAAACATACAATTGGAATCTTGTAATACACCCAATTGGAAATATATTTGAAGTCTTTAGAAATGATACTCATCACACTACTATATCCAAATCAATTCAGAATCATGGATGCACAATTCCGCTTTGAATCATTGCGCAATGATCACGAAAGATAGAATTGGGCACATACTTGAATATGTGTTTGCTGTAACAGTGGCATAACTTTAGACATGTTGGTCAGATCACGGATGCACAATTCCGCTTTGAATCATTGTGCAATGATCACAAATGATAGAATTGCGCACACACGTGAACATGTGTTTGCTGTAACAGTGGCATAACTTTAGACATGTTTGTCAA